>NW_027468587.1:22896783-22899283 GCF_046254945.1 Alosa pseudoharengus
TGCCATGAGGCACCATGTTGAACTTCCAGTGAGCAGTATGAGAGAGCAATAACACCTAATTTAATACACCTGCTCTCTATTCACACCTGAGACCTTGAAACACTAACGAGTCACATGACACCGGGAAGGGAAAATGGCTAATTGGGTCCAATTTGGACATTTTCACAGGTTGTGCTCACTTTTGTTAGCGGTTTAAACATTAATGGCTGTGTGTTGAGTTATTTTGAGGGTACAGCAAATTTACACTGTTATACAAGCTGTACACTCACTTCTTTACATTGCAGCAAAGTGTCATGTGTGTATGCATGTATGCATGTGTGTGTGTTTGTGTGTGTGTGTGTGTGTGTGTGTGTGTGTGTGTGTGTGTGTGTGTGTGTGTGTGTGTATGTGTGTGTGTGTGTGTGTTTGCATGCCAATTTATCTGTATATTCCCTAGGGATGCACAATATATTATTGGCCGATAAGTGAAACGATTCATGCATCCTCGCTGGCCACTCACTTGCAACTCACTGACATCACACATACTGCTATTTTGTTGACTGCTGTACCATAAAGGGCTATTATGAGTTCTGTCCGTCATTGGTGGTAGATAAAATGACTGCAATTAAATGATGCTTATTACAGTAAATGCTGTCCCCTTCAGTTTTCACAATTTTTAAGAGAAATATTATCGGTTATCGTATCGGTATCGGCTACAACAAACCGCTAAATATCGGTTATTGTTATCGGACCCAAAATTCCATATCGGTGCATCTCTAGAATTTCCACATCTTCCTCTTCATGTCTCCATGTATGTGTGTGTGTGTGTGTGTGTGTGTGTGTGTGTGTATGTGCGTGTGTGTGTGTGTGTCTTTGTCTTGGGTGCTTATTAGTGTGTGTATGTGTCCACTACTTCTCTGGTGATAATATCACACTCCTCAGCTCTCTGAAATTGAAACAATTAAGAGATTATTCTATGAGTTTTACATGCTGTGCTTGCACGCGTGTGTATATGTGTGTGTGTGTGTGTGTGTGTGTGTGTGTGTGTGTGTGTGTGTGTGTGTGTGTGTGTGTGTGTGTGTGTGTGTGTGTGTTTGTGTGTTTGTGTATGCGTGAGTGAGGGGCTAGTGTGTAGCGAATGAGCTTTCCTGCTCTGCCTGAAATTAAATTAAAACCAGAGAATGATGTTTATTAAAGTCTGATCAGAGGTGGGCAGTGACCTTTAGAATGCAGGAAATGAGATTCTTATTATTATGAATGAGATTGTGTGTGTGTGTGTATGTGTGTGTGTGTGTGTGGTGGTGGTGGTGGGGGGGGGGGGGTTATGTTGGTGGTGATGGGGGGAGACCCCGGCATTCGTTTGTCTCATTGTTGCCCGTCCATCCATTTGGGTATGGCAGTGTATGCCCGCTTCAGAATAATCAAATCCACACAGAGCCTGCAGCTATTAAAAGAAGCAGGCTATGTGTGTGGGTGCGTATACACAGTCATACACCAGCATGTATATTCTCATACCAAATAATAAATTCACATTTATTAGGTGCGTGGCATATATTCATTGCTTTTTGCACACACAGAGACACACACACACACATACACACACACACACACACACATACACACACACACACACACACACACACACACACACACACACACACACACACACACATAAACCACTCACACACATTGTATTGTATGCTGTATACACAGATAAGCACACATTCTGCATGCTCCTCTACACCCTTTGCTTCTACTTGTAAAAAAAAACATTGAGCATTCAACACATAAGAATATATGAAAGATGATGGCAGCTTCAGTGGAAATTGTTATTGCCATGTAAGGTGTGTGTGTGTGTGTGTGTGTGTGTGTGTGTGTGTATGTGTGTGTGTGGTAGGAAGGTAAGCAACTCCCACAGGCTATTTATCCAGGCACCTGTTGTGTGAATCCACCTCAGGAGGGTGAAGGTGTGAAAGCCTCAGACTAGGGAGTCTTGTTGGGAAAGGGGGGTGGGGTATGGGAGGCTTGGTGTATGTATGTGTGTGTGTGTGTGTGGGAGGGGGTCATGGAAGGCTTGGTGTGTGTGTGTGTGTGTGTGTCGAGGGGGGGGTTGTAGGTGTGCTACACGGTAAGAAGTGTTGTCGTCACAGTGATGGAAGATCCTCTACCGTGCCATGTGACTCAACTCATCCTCTCCTTACCGAGGTCCTCCAAACCCCCCCACCCAGGGCCCATCACGACGGCGAGGAAAACAGGGGAAGCCTAGAGCTGGACGCCCACCGGCCTCGCCTCGAACTCCTCCGCACTAGCCAGTAGGCGCTGGCACGAGAGTGTATGGCGCGGCGCGGTGTGGTGTGGTGCGGTGTGGCGGATTTTCCGATCCCCTGCGCGGATCTCAGATGCCGTGCTAATCTGTTGCTGCTATTTAAAGCCGGTCCCGCAACACGCCCAGCCTCCCAGCAGGCAGTGCACCGAGACATGCGGCCCTCCGCCAGGCACAACAGACGGCAGGGATCGCCAC
>NW_027468587.1:22904283-22921783 GCF_046254945.1 Alosa pseudoharengus
AGACTCTGTGAGCCCCCCTACACACACACACACACACACACACACACACACACACACACACACACACACACATCCCTTACACAGCAGAGCTAGGCTACAGAGGCAGCCTTCTGTACAGCTCCTGAAAAGGTCAATGGCTGACGGAGTTTATCAGGCCCTCCTGGTGGATTACAAGCGTGTGATGTGTGAAAGCGATGTGGAAATGGGTTAGGCTGTGCGGATAATGGACACGACAGTAGATACTGACCCACTCGTGTCGTATAGAGTGGCCTCATTTTAACAAGAGGGCTCCAGGACAGGTGGAACAGATGTATGGGAGATGTGCACATATACAGAAAGGCTTGCACATGCACATGCAGTGTTGGGAAGGTTGCTTTAAAAATGTATTCCACTACAGAATACAGAATACATGCCCTAAAATGCATTTTGTGACGTATTCCAATAGATTACTCAAAATGTGTAACATACTTTGAATACTTTGGATTACATAAGCATTGTATTATATTTTGTTAGTGGATGAAACAGTTATGTGAGGTTATAGTAGTGTCAATAACAACGCCCCACAACCTGCATTACATTGAGGATGGTTTGACATGTGGTGTCATAATTTCAGACACCAAAAGGGTCCATAGCATTAAGAAAATATCTAAATACATATAATAAATAGGTACAATGCATACAGAAATCAATAAAAGAGAGAACAATGTAAAATAATAATCAATAATATTCAAATATTCAAAGGCTCTCTCACCAGTGTTTTCTCAATCTGGAAGAGAACCTCAGAAAACTCTTAGGGGGGGATCACATTAGCCAGGGGCAAGCGGCAGTTTGTTTTCTATGGTTCGGCAGCGGAACGGTGGAAACGGTGGCAACGCTGGTGTAACAACCTGAGCGTTGAACTTGGTTCAACTTTCAAAGCGCAATGCGAGCGTATTCAATTGACAAACCGTTTGTGTTGCTTAGGAACGAGATAAAACAACTCAGATTATGGTCTGAGCGTTGCGTTATGTTCACCACTGCCGCTTGCTGGCTAATGTGATCCCCGCCTTAGGGTTGACTAAGGAGTCTCTATAATGCAGTTTCCTGAAATGATACCTGTAGACTACATGGTGTGGTTAATAACATATTTGATTTGAGTTTGAAAAGCCTTGGCCTACATTAAATTGTAATTGTATTTAAATACAGTTACTCATATTTAGTATTTTAAATGCGTAATCGGAAATACATGTATTCTGTTACTTCCCAACACTGTGCACATGCACATACACACACATACACACACGTACACACATAATACAGACGCTTACATACATACATAACACACACACACAACCCACCCACATGCTCAGACAGGCTGTGTAGTGTGGGAGCCACCCAGCTGGGAGTGGCCCTGAATCAACTGGGATTAGCCTGGGATTGAGTAGGATTACCCTGTGTGCAGGGATTAGCTCTGACTGTCAGTTTCTGGGGGGGTTACGGGACATGGCCAGACCTCACTGCCCCTGAGTAACACTCCCCAGACACAGCAAGGATGAAGAAGAGGGATCACACACATACACACATAAACACATAGACACACACACACACACACACACACACACACACACACACACACACACACACACACACACACACACACACACACACACACACACACACACACACACACACACACACACACACACACACACACACACACACACATATATACAAATATGCACACCACGTGTATACACACAACAAGACGCACACACATACAGTACATGTACGTAAACAAATACTTATCACCCAATGAGAAGAAATAGTCTTTTCTAATTGGCTGGCAGGGTGGCTTTTAATTCTGAATAACGGGACACCTATGAAGTAGATCTGGTAAAAAAAGTTTAATCACCGTTCCATAGCAATGCTCACTGAATGGTAACTATAACAACCATAGTAAACAATGGTTGAACCTTGAAGCAGGCTTCACAACAATGGAATTAACTGTAAACAAGTTAACTGCACCCCTTTATCACTGTTAGGGCCAAAGAAAGTAGTACAACAAACTGTGCGTCGTGGAGTTCTTTGCCTCCGCCTCGTCGATTAATTCTGTATCGGGACACCTCAGCGGCCGTTAGCCCTTACATACACAGTACATACAGTATTGAAGACCAGGATCTAAACTGAAACCAAGACAGTTTTTATTGAAAGATACACAAAAAGAATAAATATTAGGAAACACATCATCTGACCTCGGAAAATAGACCTGACTGGTCTCATGGAGACCTACCTGACCCTTATCGGATTCAAACCTGACCTGTGCCATAGACAGATACTGTCTGGTTGGATATCATCACAAGCCCATGGAGCCTATCTCTCAAATCCCCCAAATCTCTTACAGGTGGACACAGGTGGACAGGACAGCTAGTATGTGAGAGCAGATTTAACCCTCCCTCTTCTGCTTTTTAAAGCAGTCTTTCTCCTCCTGTTGCTAACCTGAAGCTCTTGAGTATCTCCAGGGAGTGTGCTGGGGATGCTGTTGGCTTTGCGCTGGGGTTGTTGTTGACAGGCGTTTAGCGCGGTATGAAATCAGCGCTGGTTAATTAGCTCATCCGATTTGCACCGTGATAGGTCTCGGAGAGCAGCAGGATGACTGGCTGTCAATCACTCTGCAGGGAGGCGGGGCCTATAGACCGCATCTCAGAGCTCGGGAAGGACACAATGAAAGGGATGCGCTTTGAAAGGATGGCAATGAGACACTCAGATACACAAACACACACACACACACACACACACACACACACACACACACACACACACATAAACGTTACACACAAATTCTATTTTTCCTCTCGTCACTTATACCCCAGCAAATATTATTATTTTTCTTTTCATCTTTCTCTGTAGCTCACGTTTACCCTGTTGCCATGGATACGCATCCTCTCCACACCGGTACTAAGAGAGAGAGAAAAAGAGAGAGAGAGAGAGAGAGAGAGCACTTTCTCAAGTCTTTGAACCATGATAAGAAACATCTGTTTCTCCGCACCTCAGAATTTCACAGTGGAGGTGTTGACTTTATTGCTAAATCGCTCACTTAGCTCTGCATCAATACAGGTAAATGAGAGGAGGCAGCTACAGAGACACTCTCGAAACAGGCATCAGCCCAGCCAGCCCAACGCAGACGAGAAGATGCCCGAGAGAGGAAGAGATAGTGGAGGAGTGAGACACTCAGGCCAATCGCAGCCCCATCCGTGACTCTGTTATCCCCTCACACACCCGCACACTCCCAGCGCCCCTCACCCCCACCTCCCGGCTCAGACGGCTGATACGTTCGTTTGTTCCGCACCCCGGCTGACAGAGGAAGGGTGGCACGGATCCAGATTGGCACCGACTTCAAAGACGGCTGCAGCCGAGCGCGCCGCGCGACCTGAGATTAGCCGACATCGACACCCTTAGGAAATCACGGAAGAGGGGTGTGTGTGGGAGGGTGGAGGGGGGTGAACCCTCCGGCCCCAAACCTCAATCTGCATCTGAGTGAGGGGTGACGGGTGAGGGGTGGGGTGTGTGTGTGTGTGTGTGTGTGCGTGTGTGTGTGTGTGTGTGGGGGGGGGGGGGGGGTTGGATGCCAGGCTGCAAGCCACTCAAAACGGCAGTATTTTATGGCTCGAAAAAAGGCCAAGCACCTGGATGGTCATGGTTATGGTTTTTACTTTTCCTGCTGTGCACGTCGTTGGCATCGCACGATATTAAATGCCACTGGTGAGATGGTGTCTGGCAGGCCCGTGCAGTGTAGAAGTCAGGGCTTGGATGGCATCCATAATTCTTTTCACTTACAACTTTTTTTTTTTCAAATGCAGACCAGCTTTAATATCTGTTTTTTTTTTTTAAATGCCACTGATGTTCTTACAATCATCATTGCTCTGATTCTTCTAAAGAGGCATCCATGTTAATAGGCTTTGCTGCCATTTGATTCTAAAAGTCATAAATATCAGATTGAACTAGATGGGTTTTTTTCTGCCACACTCAATGCACACTCACTCAATGACGTGTGTGTCTTTTTTGTCTGACACCTCTCTTGTTGAATGGCCACACGGTAATCAGAGGGTTTGTTTGTGTCCTCGAGTGCTTCTCCTGTTTGCCAGCCCTTGGGAGACGTCGGCTGTCAGACTGGGTTTGCAGCCGCATCCTGATGAGCCTCCTGCGCCGACGAAAGGCAGAAAGGGCTCAATGTGAAACACTATTACTGAAGGTGCTCAGAAGGATTTGATGTAGGAGGGATTGAGGGGGAAGGTAGTAATGCCGCTCAAAAAGCTCTGATGCCAGATTATGCTCAGTGACAAAGCTAATTCCCTTTGTCTTCTCTTGTGTGTGTGTGTGTGTGTGTGTGTGTGTGTGTGTGTGTGTGTGTGTGTCTTTGCAGAATTCGATCCGGCACAACCTGTCGCTGCACACACGATTTGTGCGCGTGCAGAACGAGGGCACGGGGAAGAGCTCCTGGTGGATGCTGAACCCAGACGGGGGCAAGGCGGGCAAGGCCCCGCGCCGACGCGCCGTCTCCATGGACAACAGCACCAAGTACCTCAAGAGCAAAGGCCGCGTCAGCCGCAAGCAGAAGTTGCTGGGCCGAGCGGGCCAGGGACCGGGTCCCGGCGGGCCCCTGGGTCCGGTGAACCGGGTCGGCCTGCACAGCTCCCCCGAGCAGAGCGGCTCCCCGACGGGGCCTCCGCTGGTGGGGTCGGGGGCCGGTGGCGGAGCGGGCGGTGGGGTGGTGGAGGAGTTCGACTCCTGGACGGAGCTTCACTCGCGGGCCAGCTCGTCCGGCTCCACGCTGAGCGGCCGCCTGTCGCCCATCCTGGCCGAGGGCGAGCTGGAGGAGCCCGAGGACGGCCGGCTGTCCTGCTCCACGTCCCCGCGCCTCTACCCCAGCCCCACCGGCACCTCCGCCACCGCCCGCTCCCCAGCCATGGGCACCGCCAGCGCCCACTGCCCCAGCCTCGAGCTCCCTCAGCTGGCTGACCTGACTGGGGCCATCAGCCTGGAGGAGGGCTACCATCACGCTCACCACCAGCAGCAACAGCAGCAGCAGCCTAACCGACACAAGCACCAGGGCTACCACTACGGCTCCGTGGTGAAGCCCCAGGGCTCCTGCCGCGGTCCCGTCTACGTCCAGCCCGGCGGGGGCATGCTCAGGCTCCACTCCCCCATGCAGACCATCCAGGAGAACAAGCCGGCCAGCTTCGCCGAGAGCCTACAGCAGCAGGTCTACTCGGGGACCAACGCCCTGCAGAGCCTGCTCACCTCCGCCGCCGCCGTGCCGCAATACTGCGCCAAGGACATGCTGCTCGGCCAGGAGCGAGACGGCCACGCCATGATGGTGACCCCGCCGGCTAACAGCGTGGGTCCCGCTGGTCACCACCACCACGGCCACAACGGGGTCCACAGTCACAGCCACAGCCATAGCCACAGCCTCAATGGCACGCAACATCCCCACAACTCCACGCACACACACAGCGGCACGCCTGGCGGACACGGCACCGCAGGGCAGCACACGGGCAGTAGCCACCACTCGCCGCACAGCCACGGTTTGAGCCGCGGACAGAGCCACCGCGCCCGGTCAGCAGGGGCCGCCGGCCCTGGGGGCGCCCACCTGCAGCCTTACGGCCACAACCCCAAAGCCCCGTACATGTACAGCCCACCTGCCCACGCGCACCTGCCCGCCTCCACCACCCTGCCCCCCAACCCCGCCAATGCCCAGGGTGCCCCCCAGGACACCTGCCACCTGGCCACCACCCCCAACCCCTACCCACGTCACCACAGCAACCCCTACCACCACCACAGCCCCATGGCCGACGGACCGTACCATCACACGCAGGGTATGGGGGGAGGAGGCGGTGGAGCTGGCGCGGGCAGCGGAGGCGGGAGTTTCCATGGCTACCAGCAACACCACCAGCACCCCCACCTCCCGGCCCACCACGCTCACGCCCAGGACCGCTTACCGGCCGACCTGGACCTGGACATCTTCCACGGCAGCCTGGACTGCGACGTGGACTCCATCCTGCTGCAGGACATCATGGACTCATCCGAAGAGATGGACTTCAACTTTGATTGTTCGCTGGCACAGGGTGTGGGCATGGGGATGGGCATGGGCATGGGCATGGGCATGGGGGTGGGCATTGGGGTGGGCATGGGCGGCCTCGGGGGGCCTCAGCAGAGCCACGGCAACCAGAGCTGGGTGCCCGGCTGAGAGCCACGAGGGCAGGATGAGAGAGGGAGAGGAGGAGGGGCAGGGGACCAACCCCTGACCCTTTGGCATCTGCCCAGTGTGCTGCCCAGAGCCCGTCGCCCCATGGGCCTCAGACCGCTCCCCCCAATCAACCCCCCAACACACACACACACACACACACACACACACAGCAACAGCCACAGGCATCGTGCCTGAGCTGTTTCCTCTTCTCTGGGGAGAAAAGACAAGTAGAGAGCAGACTCAAACTGAGCCAGGAGGGGCTGTGGATGAGGAGGCAATGGGGTGGAAAACCCTGCCCAGATCCTCTGGCTCATCACAACGCGTCAAGTTCTTGTCCTTCGCCATCCCTCGGTGTCGTGGTGAAAAGTGTGCCCCCCCCCCTTTTTTGAGCTCGCCCCCTCCTTTCCCAACGGCGTCTGCCTCCCACTCTGTTCCGTCTCCTTCGCCCACTGCTGTGATGACAATCTCGGTCTCGAACCGAGTCGGCCAACGTCTGCCTTCATCTCTTCTCCGCCCTAGGAGTATAAAAAAACAATATAAGTCAGAACTGGCCAGCACTTTGATCTGCGAAGAACAAATCCATGGTTGTACATGTGCGTGTGTGTGTGTATAGGAAGGTGGTTATAGGAAGGTGGCTTGGGAGCTCCAAACAGACAATGAGGTGTAATCTTGTGCTCGGGCTGAGAAACAGCGTCCAAGTGGGGGTGGACCTCTCAATCTCTGACTGTCGAGGAGGTACTGTAAGAGGGAAGAAAGTTAACTTTTTCTGTGTTTTTCTGTGTTTTTGTTTATTTGTTTGTTTGTTTGTGGGTAAAGCAGGCTGAAGTACATCACTTTTATAGAGCTTCAGCTTCTGGATGGTGCTATACAGTCTCCCATGTTATATGTCCATTAGAAGTAAAAAAAGAGACCGGATTTGTTTTATTTAATTGATTAAATCCTTGCTAAATTTAGCCAATGGAAAAAAAAATGTCTCTTGTCAGTTAGCACATGCAGTCTGCATCTTGTGGGAACCTGTCTGAATTCTCATATTCAATATTATTACTTTTACATTATGCTACTTTTTTCATCGTATGTCAGGGATTGGTCAGCATGCAACAAACAGACATGTGGAGGACCACAGTGGTTGTGTGGTAATATTGTCTTGACATTGCAATGGGCAGAAGGTTGGCAGCAGCAGTGCTATGAGGTCTTCACTCAGGTCCTCCTCGCTCATTTCTCCTGCTAGTCTATCCCATCCCCCCTCAGTGGGCACGCTCCCACAGATCATCTCATCTCTCATTGGCCCATTAGCGAGGCTTGATTGAAATTCGGTGTCTTGTTTTTAATCTCCAAAGTGATGATGCAGCCATGTATCATCTATACAGGTTTAATGCGCTCCCCACAATAAGCACTATCCCTGCTCTCAATTCTCTCTCTCTCTCTCTCTCTTTCTCTCTCTCTCTCTCTCTCTCTCACACACACACACACACACGCACATACACTCCTCACTCCTGTTGACATATTGTGGTGTACAGTGATTAACACACTGTCATTCTAAAAGGAAGGAAGGAAGCACTATTGTGGCTTCCTGTAAAGGTCATAGCGCAGTCACTGCTCCCCCCCCCCCCCCCACACACACACACACACACATAATTAACTGTTGGAGAGGGAATTGGTTTTATTTCCTGTTTTGTTATCTTCAGTTGTTGGACATCATCATATGTGTCTCCCTTTCCGGTCCTTTTCTAGAAAAGTCTTTCTCATGTAGTCCAGCTCACTCAGCATCATGTTAGCACATTTTCATAAGGGTTTTCATTTCACCTCTGGAAGAGAAATCAATCAGCCTGATTGCTGTTCATATGTTTTAGCACCACACTCACCTTTGTGACTTTATTTTGATGTATTGTTCTTGTTGTTTAGTATAATGTTTGTGTGTGTGTATGTGTGTGTGTGTGTGTGTATGTGTGTGTGTATGTGTGTGTGTGTGTGTGTGTTTCTGTATGTGTGTGTGTGTGTTTCTCTGTCTGTGTGTGTGTGTGTGTGTGTGTGTGTGTGTGTGTTTGTGTGTGTATGTGTGTGTGTGTGTGTGTGTGTGTGTGTGTGTGTGTGTGTGTGTGTGTGTGTGTGTGTATGTGTGTGTGTGTGTGAGGCTCCAGCTCCCTCTCTCATGCACTTGTTTCCTGTGCGTTTCTTCTCTGATCACATGAGAGCATGCTCCGTGACATCAGAAAAATGGAGCACATTATCCTTACGGCAGAGGGTCTGACTGACCATGTTCCCCTCACTCTCTCTGCCCATCCTCTCTGCCCTCATCCATCATCTCCTGCCCTCTGTTCCTCTCTTCTATTTGCTCTTTATCTCTCTCCCCTTCCATCCTATTCTCAATCACTCACATCACCTGCCCTGTGTATCTGTTCCAATGAACTTTCATTCATCCTGTTGTCTTCTCTCTCTCTCTGTCTATCTCTCCATCTCCCCATCTCTCTCTCTCTCGCTCTCACTCTCTCGCTGTCAAATGTCAAAAACATCCCACTGCTTGATCACCAGTTGGATCTTTACCTCCATGACTAGTGCACAAGGCTTTTCTTAAAAGCCCTTGAAATGGTCTGGCAACAGAAACAGAAATGCTACAGTACAGTATATACATCATATATAAAGACAAAGCACTATATGTGAGGTTTATGCTGGAGGAGGTGGAGGTATAACCTCAGGGGTGTGGTAGCAAACCGCTGTGATTTACCTTCTTTAGTCTGTACTCTGCTTTTCATTGACTATCTGATCTGACCTTCTCTGCCTCTGCCCAACTCTCATTGGCTATTGGATCAGAGTTCCTGTATGATTTCAATGACTTAATTTTGTACAAAAATCTATATACTGAGAATATTGTATTATAGTTTTGAACTGAAAGAATACTGATTTCATTGTTTATTTCTTTTTTTAAGAGAATGTATCTTATCATCTGGTGACTGTTAAATAAATGAAATGAAAAAAAAAAATTGTTCGTAAGCCCAATGTGTCTGAGAAAAGTCCACTACATGTATGGAATTTTGTGTGTTTGTGTGTGTGTGTGTGTGTGTGTGTGTGTGTGTGTGTGTGTGTGTGTGTGATGATATTGAAGGGGTTGCATAACTGAGTTGCAACATCCATGTGTACTTGTGTGTGTATTTGTGGGAGAGTGCGAGTGGATATGTATGTGCGTGCCTGATTGCACATGATTGCACTGGATGGTGCGCATATGAAGTGTTGCTACACCTTTTCCTCCGCGATCACAAATCATCAAAGTAGAGTTGTGTGGGTGTATATGTGTGATGTGTGTATATGTGAGTGTGCTTTTGCAATAAGTGTGTGTGTGTGTGTATGTGTGTGTGTGTGTGTGTGTGTGTGTGTGTCTGTGTGTGTGTGTGTGTGTGTGTGTGTGTGTGCATCCCTGGCAGAGAGAGGCTGCATACACACTGGGAGGGGGTGGGGCACTCTGTGTCTAATAAGGCTTGTTATTGCCTCTGAAGCTGTAGGTTGGTCACAGCTGTCACAGTCCCATCTGAGGCGCTTTCACAGGGGAAGCGTGTGTGTGTGTGTGTGTCTCCGTAGAAGCCATACTGCAGGGCCTCTGGGGAGAGTCTCCACCTCCCTTCCTCCCTCTCTCTCTACCTCTTTCTTCTCTCTCTCTCTCTTTCTATCTCTCTATCCACCACTCTCAGAGATGTGCTCTTTTAATCGACTCCGAGTTGCGAGTCAGAAACAAGAGAGAGATAGAGGGAGGAGAGGAGAGAAAGAGAGAGAGATAGAACAAGGAAGAAGAATGAAGGCTATGAAGAGACGGAAGTATTAATAGATAGAATGTGGAGCGTAGAGCGCTGAGGTGAAGAGTGGCAAATTGTGGTGATTATCTGCATTCTCTATTCCCACCACGCAGCTAGTGCATAATTAAAGTCCTCCATTGTGATCGGCAGAGTCGGCAGTGGTGTCCGTGACAGAGTCCTAGCAGTCAAGCTTCCAAAATCTCACCTAATGGAGGACGCAAGATGAAATAGAGAGGTGGCAAAGGTAAGGAGAGGAAGGGAAAGAAAAGAAGGAGAGGAAGGGAAAGAAAAGAAGGAGAGGAAGGGAAAGAGAGAAAGATGAGGGGTGGAAAGGGAAGGAGAGAAAGAGGGTGAGTCATTGTGAAAGTGCGAAAGAGAGCTGTGGGATCCACAACGGTCGGCGTCGCCACAGCGCCACGCCTCAGGAGACTGTTGCCGGGCTGGTTCCCCTGGCTCTCCCAGCAGGCCACACAGGGAAGTGTGTGTGTGTGTGTGTATGTGTGTGTGTGTGTGTGTGTGTGTGTGTGGGGGGGGGGGTGTTAGAGTGTCCAGTCCCTCCCACCCCCAACCCCCCCGCGCAGGTGCTTCGCCTGAGGGGAGTGATGCTCGAGGCGCTCCCTCATCAACGCGCGCTGCAAAGCCATAATCAGCCCACATCATACCCTACGTGCCGAGCTCCCCCACTGACTGCAGCACAGACAGGCTCAGCCGAGGAGGAGGAGGAGGAGGAGGAAGAGCGAAATCAACAGATAAACAGACACATGCTTCAGATTGAGTCTGATGGGTTTTTTTACATAAATTTGAAGTGAAAAATATGTTGTACTGACACAGCTTTTAGAGGAATCTCTCCAGAGAGACATTAGAGAATACGTCAGCACAGGCTGACATGAAATGCTCAATTCAAACAGCTGAACTAATGAATACTGCTTGAAGATTGGATATGTAAGTGTTATGTAACATATAGAAATATAACACTCAAAATAATAGCAATATTATATCAAAATAATAGGTCCAGCTGTGGATAAAGTCTAACATTAGTAACATTTTCAGAAAGGAATGTTTAAATTTGCTATCGGTAGATACTTCGGTGTATTTTATTTTCCTGTCTGACATTGTCATCGTAGTTGTGTTGTTTAAGTGAAATAGCCATCTTGTTAGAATGCCCATGTCTACCGGTAAATACATAATATTGTTTTTAGCTATTATATGAGAGACCGCTTTGGTTTTTTTGAACCAGACACATACTCTGAGAACATACAGTATGAAGAGTTTGTTTCCAAAATGCTATATCCTCCATTTCAATGAATATATATTGTTTTCCAGGTCATTTCAGTGCAACTGTAATTTGATTTATCTTTAACTAATTGAGTTATTTGATTTAAACTCAATCAAAACAGCAAAACTGCAATTTTATTGATATTACCTGAAATACATAATTAAATAACATGACTTATTAACGTTTTTTAAAATGGAGATAGTGTTTTGGAACCAAACTCTTCATATTCCCATTAATACTTTTAATTTTTACATTATTATATACATTTAATCCCATCTAATTCTGAACAGGGGGCATTAGGCTGATAGAACCAGGTTTACAGTAGAGAGAGCGCAGGAGGGTCATCAGCATCCTTTTAGTTTGTTTAGAGCATCTATGCATGTTATCAAATGTACGTAGTGCTGAAATGACTCTGCCATCATGGAAATGATGATTTATCAAAAGCCTTCATTTCTTTCCATAATGATGTATCAGTCAGTCTTATGATTATACTGCTTGTATTATTTGTTTGAAGTATTAGTTGTGTCAAATTGTGTTGGAATTTTTCATTTGATCAAACGTGTTATACCCTGTATGTGTTAGACACCACCCCCCTCTTTACAGCAGGGCTGAGCTGGCTGGTGTGTGTGTGTGTGTGTGTGTATATAACAGAGAAAGACGAGGCAACCCTCACCATTCCCATTTAGATCTCACGTTCACACTCTCCTCCTAGCGCATACACACTGTTACACACCACCACCCTTCCTTCTTCCTTCGTTCCTTTCTTCACACTCCCCCTCCACCCCCCCCCTCCCTCCCCTGCCCCCCTCTCCCCCTCAGCCCTAATTTAGCACGAGGCCATGTCTCTCCCTCTGTGGCACGGGAGCCTGGCTAATGCGAAACAGAGCGATCGGCGCCTTTAATTACTCCTGATACTAAAGAGTAATTAGTGAGTGTGGCTAATGGCGAGAGCTGGAGAATGTCAGGGCTTATCACATGAGATAAGTCTCGTCTTCGGCAGTGCGCCACCTGCACGCACACACACACACATACACAAACACACACCACACACACACACACACACACACACACACACAAACACAGAAACACACACACACACACGCATGCACACACACACACACACACACACACACACACACACACACACACACACACACACAAAGAGTGCCTATATTTCCCCCTCTCTCCTGCCTCTGACTCCAACCCCACCTCAGCCTCCCTTTCCCTCCCCCTCCACACCTCTCCCTCAGATGCCCTGATGCCCTGCGGGAGAGACCAGGCCCCTGGCGATGGTCCTCAGGACTTTACAGTTTTTCTCAGTCGCTTTGGTGCTTTTCTCAGATCAAATCACAAATTACAAATGCTTTTGGACATGTATCGGTTGCTTTCGTACAATTCTCTGCTGTTTTATAACATTATTATTTGCTTATGTCATGTCAGTCAAAATAAACTATACTTATGGATGCTGAATAGCCATTCCCAATAAAACTAATGCTTGAGTCATTACATACAAAATTGTTCAAATTCTGTCACAATGCTGTAGAATTGCAAAGAGCATACAGTAAAAATGTGAAACGTACGTATTCAGTGTCTTGTACTCACTTACTCCCCTAAGCAATGTGTAACTTTACTGTAGTTTATAGTGTATACTGCACTGTAGTGTATAGTGCTGTCTTCAGCATGTTCAGGTAGTGTCACCGAGTTCTGACCTTTTTTTGCATTGGAAAACACTGAGAGAATAAACTGTCATAATGAAAACAGACAAAGCCATTTGACTATCTTGTTCATAAACGATGGTGTCAAGACTTTTCATTTTGATGACACTGGCAGTTTCATTGACATGAAGACTTGCTTTTGAGGAATAGACTATCCATTTTGAGCAAGTGACGTGCTTTTGCAGGTTATCCACTAGGTTTTGCAGTTTGCACTAATTGTTTTGAGAAATACACTAACTGCTGCGCAAATGTTAATAGTGATGTGAGAAAAGCACCAAAGCGACTGAGAAAAACTGTAAGCAGCTCTCTGTCTGTTGTTACACTCGCTGGATCTGAGGCAGTCAATGAAACTTCCCCACTCCACCGCACAGAGAAGTGCAGTCACTCAAAGAGGTCAGGATGAGATTGATTCAGCTGCTGGAGCAGAGAGAGAGAGTGAGACAGAGAGCTCATATATCAGATGAGGGATGTGTAGTTGAACTAGAGATAGATAGATAGATATATATATATAGATAGATAGATAGATAGATAGATAGATAGATAGATAGATAGATAGACACTTCTGTAACCAATGACTTCTGATAAAGCTTTGATCACACTCTTGAAAAAAACCTGTTCTTTGTCTCTTTGAAATTCTGAGACTGAAAAACAACCATTGAGCTGTTGAACTTTTTGTAACCTGGAATAATGTGCAGTGGTAATGACTCCATCAACCTCGTAAATGACACAAACTCAACAGTTAGCAGAAAATCTATCACAGCGTCCCTACTAACTGTTCAACCTATAGAATCTATAGATAGTGCTCCTAACACTGGATAATCAAAGTCTCTTTTGTTCCTCTTTTCCCCGTTTTCTGTCTGTCTGTCTCCCTTCTGAGTACCCACCACCCTGGTTGGTTCTGCTCAAGGATTTTCTTGCCACTGTTGCCAAGAGCTTGCTATTGGGGTTTAGGCCACAGGCTGTGTGAAGTGCCTTGAGAGAATGCTCACCGTATTCACAGTGCTGTAAAAATAAATGTTTTATTCAAATGAAATGGATTATTTGCTATCATACCACAGGAATGTACAATGCAGACTTTGGCAAGAGCACAATCTGTCCAGCAACTTCCTGGGATGAATATTTTCATGATGCTGATCGGTTGCCATGGTGATTTGGGATGAAGTGAGGTAAGGTAAAGTACATACTGTATTTCAGCACAGTAGTTACTCAAAACACTTCACATAGGCACAAACAAAGAGAATATCAATAATAAGTCCATGGACTGTAAACCTGAAGAATATTCGCATTAAGTGGTTATTTTATTGTGTCATATATGCAGTGGATTTGATCATGGTAGCCTAACATTATCTTCAAGATAAGAATAGCCTACTGTAACCACTGAACAAGTCAATTTTGTAATTATAATCGATACAGTGTTTTTTAGGCTTTGTCTACATTACTGTAAGTCAGGTAAATAGAAATACGCATATTTAAAGTGAAAACAATTTTCGTACACATTGTCGCTTTTGTATAGTTTTTCAAAAGATTTGTGTCTGCACTAGAACACTGAAACGTCATTGAAGTCAAGTCAAGTCAAGTCAGTTTATTTTTAAAGCGCATTTAACATGCACAGAGTGCAACCCAAAGCGCTCCACAAACAAGACACATAACAAAAAGATGGAGCGGCGTAGTCGCCAGCATGCCCGTGACATCAAGACATGACAAATACATTTAAAAAATAACAAACACAAAAGATGCTGGACGGAGCGGCGTAGTCGCCAGCGTACCCGTGACACCAAGACAGACAAAAAGCAAATGAACAAATAAAAAGTAAAAAGAAAATCAATTTCAAAACAAAACAAAACAAAATCATGTTAAATTAGTCCAATTTCCAAACCAGCTGAAAATGTCCAAGGCAATGATGACCCGCGTGAAGGCTGCACACGGCTGTGTCTTCACAACCGATGCAACGCCAACAAAGTTCTTTATAACTGACCAACCCGGAGAATTCACTGGCAGTCTGGAGAGCACTGGAAGAACAAGACAGTCCGAATTTGTGATGGGCAACCCTGCCAAGACGGAGCGCCGTGTCTCGCCAACGTCCCCGTGTTTGGCGTTGGTGGTGTCTGGGAAAACTAACTTGTATCAGTGTCATTGTAACCACACATCATCATAGTAGGCTAGGCCAAAGATTCTAGAGCGCTACGCTCCACTCTAAGATCTTTGGGCTATAGGCTACATTCCTAACTCAGCCTGTGATGTCAGCTACTTTCCCTCATTTTTTCCACTTCGTAAAAGATGAACACTCCTGTCACCTGCCATGGCAGTTCTTGATGCAGTAGCTCATTCCTACCATAGCGACATTTTTTCTGAATCCCAAATTAAGGTCAACACAAGCTTCCTCACTAACATAAGGTGAAAGCCTTAACCACCAAATATGGTGCTGACAGACACAAAGATGTGAATTCCCCACACTGTGACGTCAACTCCGCAAACTTGATTAATTTATTTCAATTGCAATGGATTGTATTAAGGAAAGATTCCAGAGGGCTACGCTGTAAAATCTTTGGTAGTAAGTGCTCAGTAGTTACGGCTGTTTAATGGCCCTCTGTTATGTAACCCTGTGAGCCTGAATCTGATCTGATCTGACCCAAACCACTGAGTGTGAAGTGATTTGGAAGCTGACACATATTGCCTCGGGAGCAGAGCACAGCAAAGCCATGGCTCTTCCATTAGACTGATCTGAGACCAGACAACTCAACACAGACCTTTTATTTGTATAGAGGTGAGTGGTTACAGGAGGGATTCACAGTAATGGGCTGGTAAAGCATTAAGTCTGTCAAAGATTGTCTGTGTTTGTGTGTGTGTGTGTGTGTGTGTGTGTGTGTGTGTGTGTGTGTGTGTGTGTGTGTGTGTGTGTGAATAAAAAAATAAATGAGTAAATGAATCCAGTGTTGTGGCAGAACAGCTAATGAAGCCTGCAGTAGAAACTCTCTCTCTCTCGCTCTCTCTTTCTTTCTTTCTCTCTCCCTCTGTGTGTATGTGTGTATGTGAGAGACAATGTTTGTGTGTGTGTGTGTGTGTGTGTGTGTGTGTGTGTGTGTGTGTGTGTGTGTGTGTGTGTATGTGTGTGTGTGTGTGTGTGTGTGCTTGTACATGTGTGGAACTGAGGTCCATTATCCAGTGTGCAGTCTTCCCTGACCCTCAGTGAGTCTGTCACCTGGAACCAATGGCCCTCTAGAGACTGACAGAGAGAGGGAGAGAAAGAAAGGGAGAGGGAGAGGGAGAGAAAGAGAGAGAAACAGTTAATGAAAGAGAGAGTCACGGAGGGAGCTTGTTAGCAGACAGGCACACGTACTGCTCTAGATACTGTATTGACTGGAGGCGACTGACCACTCTCGCTCTCCTCTCTCACTCTCTCTCCCTCTCTTCCTCTCTCTCTCCTTCTCCCCCCCTCTCCTTCTCCATCTCCTGGTCTCTGTCTCTCACTATCCCTTTCACCCCATCCGCTCTCGCTCTCTCTCAATCCACACGCCACAATCCAGCGCTCTGGCTTAGCCACCCTGGATTGCCCACGCTGCTGTCAGATTAGCCTGGCAGAATCTGCTGAGGCCACAGCTGATTAGAAGCAGCTGATGGACGCTGAGTCCCGCCCGCCTCTCCCAGCTCCCAGACCTCAGCGCTGCAAAGCCTGACGACACACATATGCCGCCACTTTGGACTCCACCACCAGTGCTAGGAGATTCTTTTTTACTGTATCTCTGAAGACAGTAATATATTAAATGCCAAATGAGCACAGCGAGTTGCTGCACAACAAGCTTATGTTATCTTGAGAATAAACTAGATAAATAGATTTCTGTGACACTTGTGATGGTTGACTGTTGAAGATGTGTAGAAATATAGCTAGAGATTGTGGAGCCCTTGAAAAATCCTAAATGTCTAAATGTGAGAAGTAAACTTTGCCTGAGATGCTCCAGGGCCACTGTCTGGACTGCACTGGGCACCCCAAGCCTGAGTTAGAGTTTGTTCCATTTTAGTATGTCATGCCTGAGCACAGCACTCCTGGAAAGAGTGCTTGGATTTGACAATAATCATTTCCATGCAGGCTCCATCTGTTTTGCAGAAAGGAGTGCACAAATACCCTTTTCTCTTCTATATGAGTATCATTTCAAATGGACAAATGGTTTCGACATACAAACATATGCCGAAACGCATCAGAGTTTTTAAAGGTTTAAGATGATGAAGCCATAACAATAAAGGATTTTTAGTTTTTTCAAAAGAGAGTGCCTTGGAGTTTCCCTAGTTTTGCTATGATTGTCCAAAGAGCACTTCAAGCAAACATTTTGAGTCCTGGAAGAGCTCCTCTACAGCAATGTTTCTCAAAGTGTGGTCCGGTGACCACTGGTGGCCCGTAAGCTATCCCAAGTGGTCCGCGAGCAAACGTGGTAAAATATAATATAGATGAGTTGTTTGCAATATTTAACCAACTTTTATGTAAATCCAAAGTTATGCAACACTGCCTACT
>NW_027468587.1:22931783-22951783 GCF_046254945.1 Alosa pseudoharengus
GTGAGTGTATGTGCATGTCTATGCAATTTACAGTAATATATACACATTTGCGTTCGTGCGTGCATGCGTTGGTACGTGCGTGCATGCGTCCAGTGTCGGTGCAACGGGAAAAACATGGGACAACATATTGAGTATCGTGGTCTTCAAAACGTTTTGGGACATAAATTGCTATCTTGGTCACCTCTGTGGCTATTCTCACATTTAGTCAAAATAGCTCCCATAACGATTTTTACCGTCGCTATACCTAGAACTGCACTGAGGCACAAGCCCCCCTAGGTGGGTCCGAGGGCATGCTCCCCTGTAAGAAAATTTTGTATAATTTTGAAATGCATCAATCTGGAAATATTTGTGCTGTAGCCTAAACTATTTTGCACTTCAGAATTTTAATCATGCACACACAGGTGGAATAGTGATTATATTGTAATTATATTATATTTATGATATTGATGATATTGCAATAAGTTCACAACTACATGGCATATTTGCTGAGTTTCACAGTTCAAAAATGGTCAAAAATAGGGAACATTTCAGCACTGTATTGTTCAGCTAGTTAATCTGAGATAAACTAGTGATATTGGTCATTGTAATGACCATCTATACATGCTAGATCTTCCTTTTTCATGACAGTCTGAGCTACCCATATCTGGGAAAGTATGATCTGATAATATCCTACTGGTCGGGGCTCGAACCGGCAACCTTCCGGCTACAAGTCCGAAGCGCTAACCAGTAGGCCACGGCTGCCCCTAAGGTGCTATAATATCATCGGAAAAGCTTAGATTCCACTCATTCACGTGATAGGCTGTGAGTGATATCTGTGTGACGAATACTCCATGAGCAATTAAGTTGAACCTGGACTTGAGATTTTATAGGGGGGCGCGTGAAGGCGGGGTCAGGGTGATCCAGAAGGAGAGGCAGGTTGCAATTTGACGGTGCATGCGGAAAACTAACCGTTTTTTAAAAATGCCATCATGCTATATCGTTGGTATGAATGAATCTATTTATTTATTAATGTATCTGAGGTGCCGGAACTGCGTTCCACACCGTTCAGGCCCACTTTAACCCCTGTGTGTATGTGTGTGTGACTTTGTGTATATGTGTGTGTGTGTGTATGTGCAGGTCATGCAGAAAGCACCGGAGTGGTCAGTCAGCTCCTCCGCAGCGTGTTCAGGAGACGGCGTGCCGGGCCCCCCACGGCCCCAGACTGCCGCCGCTCTCGTTTGAGAGGCCAAAAATCTTGTCCAGCACCTGATCCTAACAGCAGCCCAATTACTACAGTAGCACTCAGTACAGTAACATGCTGTGCAATGAGGAGCCACTGAGGCGTGTGATCAGCAGCACCATAGTCCACTGGACCCAGGTGTTAGGATCCACTCCTCTGTCAATCTACCGCTTTCACCGCTCTTCTTTCTCTGTCTCTCTCGCTTTCTCACTCTCTCTCTTTCTCTCTCACTTGCTCTTTCTCTCTCTCTCTCTCTCTCTCTCTCTCACTTGCTCTTTCTCTCTCTCTCTCTCTCTCTCTCACTTGCTCTTTCTCTCTCTCTCTCTCTCTCTTTCTCTCTCACTTGCTCTCTCTCTCTCTCTCTCTCTCTCTCTCTCTCTCTCTCTCTTGCTCTTTCTCTCTGTTGTCATGCTGATGACATGAGGGCCCTGCCTGCTAGTTTATTCATGATGTGACTTTTAATATCATTTACTGTGACACAGGAGTGTGCATCTTAAGCAGGCCCACAGGCATCTCGGTCTGCGCAGGCGTCAGTGATTGTGTGTGTGTGTGTGTGTGTGTGTGTGTGTGTGTGTGTGTGTGTGTGTGTGTGTGTGTGTGCTTGTGCATGTATGTATGTGTGTGTGTGTGTGTGTGTGTGTGTGTGTGTGTGTGTGTGTGTGTGTGTAAGGGGCAGGCACATACATACTGGCATACAGCACACTTTATACTGTACTAAAGCACATGTGGCCCTTACTTTAAGCACATGGGAAGAGAGATAGCACTCAGTGTGTGTGTGTGTGTGTGTGTGTGTGTGTGTGTGTGTGTGTGACAAGCACACATGTGTGTAAATGTGCGGTATGTCAATGTGCAGTGTGTGTGGCATGCTTGTGGCGTAATTTTTTTTGTTCATCATATGCGTTGATAACATCATCATCAGTTATTTTCTTCGTAAACAAGCTAAAACTTCATAGCAGAAATATATTTTCATGGTGCAAATTACAGGGGGTGTTGATCACCAGTTTGGGCTGGCATTTACACATTATGTTCTTGTGTTTTGTATTGTACTGTCCAGGTTCATGTATATCCTGAACAGAATGTTGACCTCCCAAAGTGTATTCTGGCATAATGATCCAGTCCAGAGCACTTCCGGAGGTATTCAGATGTTTCTCCTCACATATAAAACGCACTTTAATTTCTCTGTCACAAAACCAAGGTTATAAGAGCTTATTACAACAGACGGCAATAAACCCACTTCAATCAATCACACACACTAACTGACACAGAGGTGGCCACAAATGAATCTAGTCTTTGGACACATCACGGCATATTCATTTACTTATCAGCAAAGTTTCATTAAATGCTGAAGGGGGGGGTGTGGCTATGGAGTGGAAGAGAAGGCACTGATGGAGAGTAGGAATGGGGTGTGTGGTGGTGTTTGGGGGGGGGGGGGGCAGGATGTGTAATTTAATTTGGTTATAATCTAATTTGCTTTGATTAAAAATGTATGCAAATCCCTCTTAGCATGGGGATCAGTGAAGAGTAGCGACACGTTTCTTTCTCTGCTGCCTCCACTCTACTGCAACCCATCCCCCCATCTCACCCCCCTCCCTGTCCCCTCACCACCCTCTCCACTCCTCCTCCTTCTCTCTCTCTCTCCCTCTATCTCTCCTTCTTCTCCATATTAACTCACGGGTAAATTACCACTGAGCTCCATAGCTCGTTAGTTTTACCATATGTCATTAACTAAACCGCAGGTAGGTATTTCCAATGACACTCGTTTTCACACACACACACACACGCACGTACGCACACACACGCGCACGCACGCACACACACACCTTATGAAGTAGTTTATTACATGCCACTGTCTCTACAAGGTACTTAACTGTGCAGTGGTGCATGATAAGAAAGCTCCATGACAATATGGATTGTACACAAATCCCTTTTCAGAACTACCAGTGTGTACATGTACTCAGCTGGGTTTAGTGCAGATGGAAGTCTCATCATATTATTACACTGCATTTCATATCAAATCTGGTATGCCAAAGTATTAATAATAATAATGCTGTAAGAATATCAATGTGCGTATGCATTGATTTTCATAATAGTGGTGGTTATCGATCAATACTGCAGGCTCAATCCTTCTCAGTTTAAAAAGGATGATCAAACATTGATCTCTACCAAGGTCTATTATATCTAAACCTTGTTAGTCTTTTAATTATTACAGATATTGATTGCATTCACATGCTCAATAATTCCACCCAGTTCAAGATGAAATATGTATTGATACATTTTGGAAGCAAAATTTCATCCACATCGATCAAAGCATACGGATTTTGAGTATTCTGATACAACCCGAATTCCAAAACAGTTGGGACACTTAGTAAAATGTGAATAAAAAACAATGCTAGGATTTACTGTACAAATCGTGTTAACCCTGTTTACATATTTCATTGAGAATAGTTCATAAACAACATATCAACTGTTGAAGGAGAGAAATTGGACTTTTTCGTGGAAAAATAAGTACATTTTGAATTTGTCTCAAAAAAGTTGGAACGGGGTCAACAAAAGGCTGGAAAAGTGGTGAAATGATAAAGACAACAAAAGGAGGAACATTAGGTGAACTGGAACCATGATTGGGTTTAAAAAAGAGCATCCCAGGGATGTGGAGGTATTCATCACTCTGCGTAAACCTGTGTGGGCAAATGATGAAACAATATAAAAACTAGATGTACCGCAGAGCGGTACAAAATATGACCGCCGCCCAGTCCAGCACATTTTTTCCACAAAAAGAAATCACGCTGAAAGGCCTATATGATTCTAACTGTCTCACTAAATTGCATTATCCACACTCAATTCTCACTGGTATCTGCTAGACAACAAGTACCAAAACATGATTAGTTCATAGATTTCACATGTAAAATTAATTTTATACAACCCCACCTCCATCTTGCCTGTTCATAATTATGAGAAATTCTTGATTGTTTGTGTTATGTTTATGTTATGTGTGTGGGTGTGTGTGTGTGTGTGTGTGTGTGTGTGTGTGTGTGTGTGCGTGCCTGCGTATGTGCCTGTGCATGGAAGCGTACATATGTCTACTGTGTGAGTATGTGTCATACGCAGTGCCGGCCCAAGCCTTTTGGGGGCCCTAAGCAGAATTTGATTTGGGGGCCCCCTCCCACAACGCAGTCACCTGTGCTTGGTGATAATTGACAACTTCACACTATAATGTCATATTATAAATTAATACAGTGAGGTTATGTATTAATACAGCGACTGATTATGAACTACTGTCCCCCTGGACACAGATGCATAAGGACCCTCTCCCCCTACCCTCTTTGTGCAAATGTGGGTACAAACGGGTGTGTGTGGGGGGGGGGTTAGATGTGATTTCCTGTATTCTGGTGCATTTTTGGGATTGTCAGCTGGAGAAGGGCAGTACCTAAATTTGTTCAGATTCATAGCCTTTTGCTTTTTGACTTCTTGGTAGTGAATTCACACAACTACTTGGGGTTCAGGGTCCCTTGACCTCTTGGGCTCGGTAGGCTCATTCAGTAATCCATCCTTGCTCACATGCCAAAAATGTTTTGGGGCTCCAATCTAGACTTCTGGCCCCATGTGCTTGGTAAACCAATGTATTAATATAGTTGTTATTTACACCAACCCTGTCACCTTTTAATCTTAGAGGGTACTAAAATCACAGATTTATTTGAAACATTCATATTCAAAGTGAAGCACTAAGGGTGGCTGAAGTTGAATTGACAAATAACAAAATACAACAGCATTTGTGTTTGTTGTAAACAAGTACATCAGTTTTTCAACTACAAAATAAAAACAAAATAGACAAACATTAATAATCAAAAATAAAATGTCCCAAAAAATAGATAATTATTCCTACTTCGTTCCTGGTTTTTAGGCATCTGCAACTCTGCAGTGGACGAATCTGCAATGATTAAATAAATACATAAATAAAAATAAAAAAACGATGTTAAATGTGTCGTGTCATATTAACAGGCTATATAACCATTTGCCATCAAGAAAACCTCACCTTCTGGTAGGTAGAGTTAGGTAGAGGTAGAGATGTGCTCCAAAGGACTTCAACAGTGTCTCTGAAAAAAAATAAATATTGCATAAGTGCATAGTTGATCGAGCAGAATGAGTTTATTTTGCTATCATTACTAACAAGCAATTCCACATGTAACAATTCATATTCTATTGGCAAATGAGGCATACTCAAAAGAGTATACATAATTGCAGTATGGTGAACGCTTAACATGGTGATCTACTGCAGCCTAAATATTAGGGTAGCACCGCTACATCACTTGCCACTATCTTAATCAAATGTAAATTTATTTTCATCACAGAAGTCTCCCCACCCAACATGGTATATTTTCTCAAACACTACCATCTCTCTCCAAAGATCTTAGAGCAGAGCGGACGTAGCAGCTACTGTTCCATCTTTGCCTATGAAGCTGGAACGTTACCGATGCCCAGAGTCGCGCTAGTCAGTGGGTTGGGTTGGGACTGGGAGCCTGGGCTTAGTCTGTTGTTGCTATCAGACTTACCACTATGTCACATATTATAGAGCAGTAATAAACTATCAACACTTTCAGGTGCGAAATCAGAAACAATCCCTCTGTGGTAAATTTGCCTTCAGCTACGTTTTCATGTAGCTACTGTAGTGCTAATGTCCACTTCAGTCAGCTAGCTAACTTTAATTTACGACATAATAAGCCCACCTAGAGCTAGGGTACATGCTTGATTGAACATCCAAAACAATCCCAATATCCTTGACATCTGAAATACATCTAGATAAATATATATTAATGGGAGACATTTCTCTGTTGATGGCGGAGATTTAGCTCTGGTGATGGCTTATATTAGATCATGACAGCTAGCTAGCTACCTCAAGCACAAAACATACTGTAAATAATCATGCAAAACATACCTGTATCTTGCTCGTTTTTCTCCTCCTCTGTCATTTTCTTCGTTCTGTTTTCGGCACCAGAGGGATACGTCCTTTTTTGTGACTTGTCTGAACATTACCGTCTCTTCCGATTGTTGAACTTGATGCAGTGTCTGCACGAATTGTATATGCACCCGAGGTGTCTACTTTATGCGCGTGACTCAAAGGCTGGCAGACACAGTAGCAGTAGGCAGGCATATTAATCATGAAATCATAATTTTCTTGATTTGAATGATAATTGTTTCATTTATTCATTCATTGATGTCACTTGTTTACGTTATTTATTATATAAAAAAAAAAAAAGAAACTCGATTGGGGCCCCCTGGTGGCCAGGAGGCCCCAAGCAGCCGCTTAGTTCGCTTATGCCTCGGGCCGGCCCTGGTCATACGTATGATTACTGTGAATGTGTGTGTGTGTGTGTGTATCTGTTTGTGCACATGTGTGCACATGAACTGGGTTAACATGACCCCTGGAGGCAAATATACGGAAAAAATGGTCATCCTAGGTCCTACAGTTCTCAAGATATTCACAGAGAACTGTGTCTGGCCTACCCTCCTTTCGGGGGGTCCAGTCCAGCGGGGGGGCTACAGATCAAAACGAAAAATGACAGTTCCATGCTATCCATGTGGGGGTACATGCCCACCAAGTTTTGTGTACCCCGGTCTTTCAGTGTCCCGGGAATCCTTGTTGGTGTACGTCACTAAATGTACACATAAATTGTTTTATTGTAAGGCCCCCCATGAACGAAAGTACACAAAACTTGGCATGCATTCGGAGGGTGTCATAATGATCCTACACTTTCAATTTCGTGCAGTTTTGACCATGTCAGCCAGAGATATTGTGATGAAAACACCTAATTTTTTGCTTTTTAATTTTTAACTAGGTGGCGCTATACATGAAATAAGTGGTAATGGGATGGGTTGACATGGCCCCTTGAGATCAACATACAAAAAAAAGGTGGACCTCCTAGGCCCTACGGTTCTCGAGATATTCACAGAAAACTGTCTCCGGCCACCTACAGGCCAGTTGGTGTATAGTAACATAAATTAATTTATTGTGTGGCCCCCCATGAACGGAATTCCACGAAACTTGGCGTGCATTCAGAGGGTGTCATAATGATCCTACACTTCCAATTTCGTGCAGTTTTGACTATGTTAGGTCACAGATACCTGCGATTACAACACCTCATTTTTACTTTTTTGTGTTTAACTAGGTGGCGCTATACATGAAATGAGTGGTTATGGAATGGGTTGACATGGCCCCTTGAGATCAACATACAAAAAAAAATGGTCCTCCTAAACCTTACGGTTCTCGAGATATTCACAGAAAACTGTGTCTGCCCTACCCTCCTTTCGGGGGGTGCAGTCCAGCGGGGGGGCTACAGATCAAAACGAAAAACGATGGTTCCATGCTATCCATATGGGGTTACATGCCCACCAAGTTTCGTCTACCCCGGTCTTTCAGTGTCCCGGGAATCATTGACAGAAATTTGGACATGCGAAAAAGAAAAAAAAAAAAAATATCTGACTAAACCTATATGACCGCCGCTTCGCTGCGCGGCGGTCATAATAATGTCTACTATCATGAAATTGCAAAGGATTTGATGATTTCATCATCTACAGTACATAAAATATAATATAAAATATTCAGAGAATCCAGAGAAATCTTTAAAACAAGGGACAGGGCTGAAAAAAATATTGGATGGCCGTGGCCTCTTGGACCTCAGATGGCATGCATTAAAACCAGCCCTTTTCCTGTAAAGAAAATCATTAAGCTGAGGAAACCTTCTGATAACCATTGTCTATGAGCAGTTTAATGCTCCATTCACGAGTGCTAGTGTAAACTCTACCAGGCAAGGAAGGAATTTTATTTAGACATAATACAGAAATTCAAAACAAAGCTCATTTAAAATGGACTAAGGTAAACTGGAAAAGGGTCCTGTGGTTATACCAATTAAAATGTGCAATTTGGCTGGGCTAAAGAGGAGAGAGACTATTCAACTATCCAATGTATCCAGTGCTCAGTTCAAAACCCAGCATCCATGATGGTGTGGAGGTACATTATGGCATGGACATTTTGCACAATCAATTCTGAATGATGTACACAGGGTTTGAGCAACATATGCTGTCATCCAGACAATGTGTTTTCAGGGAAGACCTTGAATATTTCAGGGAAAAAATGGCAAAATGAATTCTGCCCAAATTTAAACCATAATTCTCCATAGAGTCCAGACGCTAAAATGTCCTGTCTGCAGTCCAGACCCGTCTAATTGGGTGCCTCATAGAATCACCAAACCACCACCAAAATCCTCACCCCCGTTCAGCTTGAACGTGCCCCAGTCATGGCAGTGGATGTGTCAGTCAAATAGGCAGCTTCATGGGCACCCAGAGTGGTGGTATGGCTGCCTGCAGGGGAATACCAGCCGACCTCCACCCCACATTCGCAGACATGCTGGCATATCTTGAGCAGCAGCGGTGCGCCTTGAGCGAAACCAAAGCAATGTCAGAGCAGATCGCATCGAGAGGTCCTGTCAGAGCATGGGATAGCCAGGAAGGAGAATGTACCATACTATATTGACCGGTCACACATCTCTTTGCCCTTACCCTAAATAGAATAGTCTGTGCAGATGACATGTTTTACATATAATGTGACAGCACTGAGCCATAGCACTTATTCCGTTAATAATGTAGGAGCAAATTACATGTTTGTGACATTGACAGCACAAAGGCATAGTTTTAATTGTATTATAAAAATGTGTGAAACATGCTAGAAGTAAGGACTTGTTAGCCTGACGAGCCAGACCCACATTAAAATGTAGGGTCTGGGCACTCACTGTTGGCAGTGCTCAGTCCGAGGGGCGGGATAATCGGTTGTTTTTCAAATTCCCTCTGCACGCAATAGGACAGTGCTATGAGTCCCATGCTTTTTCCCACCAGCGGAGCTAGTTGGCTAGTTCAAACTTTTGCCAACTTAAAAAAAGCTTAAAGGAACACGCCACCCAAAATCAGTAGTGATATATGTTCTTACCGTAACTTTCACGAGTTGAGTCGTACCTCTCCCGCGTCGGTAGGTGCACTCAAACGCTCTGTCGCGCGGCGCGAATGTGTTAGCATGTTGCTATGCTAGCGGGCTCTGCCGTGGCCATAGAGAGAGGCACATAGCAGTATTCAAACACCTCCATGTTTTACCTACTTAAATACAGTTGCACGAGTAGTTGATGAAAAATGTTAGGGCACACAACATGAAACGTGACGATTTTCCAAGCGAATAAACATGAGAACTACAATGTGTGGCGCAATAGCACTTGGGAGTACTTCGACCTAGCGTGGTAATATTATTAACACCTAATTGTAGATCCTATCCACCACAGAGTTTAGAATCCATGCTGGATCGACCCTCAGCCTCTCCCTCCCCTCTGAGCGAGAGAGGCACACACACTAGAGATGCGCTGATGGGCTATTATTATGACCGCCGTGCAGCGAAGCGGCGGTCATATAGGTTTAGTCAGATTTTTTTTTTTTTTTTTTTTTTTTGATTTGATTTTCTTTACAGGAAAAGGGCTGGTTTTAATGCATGCCATCTGAGGTCCAAGAGGCCACGGCCATCCAATATTTTTTTCAGCCCTGTCCCTTGTTTTAAAGATTTCTCTGGATTCTCTGAATATTTTATATTATATTTTATGTACTGTAGATGATGAAATCATCAAATCCTTTGCAATTTCATGATAGTAGACATTATTATGACCGCCGTGCAGCGAAGCGGCGGTCATATAGGTTTAGTCAGATTTTTTTTTTTTTTTTTTTTTTTTCTTTTTCGCATGTCCAAATTTCTGTCAATGATTCCCGGGACACTGAAAGACCGGGGTAGACGAAACTTGGTGGGCATGTAACCCCATATGGATAGCATGGAACCATCGTTTTTCGTTTTGATCTGTAGCCCCCCCGCTGGACTGCACCCCCCGAAAGGAGGGTAGGGCAGACACAGTTTTCTGTGAATATCTCGAGAACCGTAAGGTTTAGGAGGACCATTTTTTTTTTGTATGTTGATCTCAAGGGGCCATGTCAACCCATTCCATAACCACTCATTTCATGTATAGCGCCACCTAGTTAAACACAAAAAAGTAAAAATGAGGTGTTGTAATCGCAGGTATCTGTGACCTAACATAGTCAAAACTGCACGAAATTGGAAGTGTAGGATCATTATGACACCCTCTGAATGCACGCCAAGTTTCGTGGAATTCCGTTCATGGGGGGCCACACAATAAATTAATTTATGTTACTATACACCAACTGGCCTGTAGGTGGCCGGAGACAGTTTTCTGTGAATATCTCGAGAACCGTAGGGCCTAGGAGGTCCACCTTTTTTTTGTATGTTGATCTCAAGGGGCCATGTCAACCCATCCCATTACCACTTATTTCATGTATAGCGCCACCTAGTTAAAAATTAAAAAGCAAAACATTAGGTGTTTTCATCACAATATCTCTGGCTGACATGGTCAAAACTGCACGAAATTGAAATTGTAGGATCATTATGACACCCTCCGAATGCATGCCAAGTTTTGTGTACTTTCGTTCATGGGGGGCCTTACAATAAAACAATTTATGTGTACATTTAGTGACGTACACCAACAAGGATTCCCGGGACACTGAAAGACCGGGGTACACAAAACTTGGTGGGCATGTACCCCCACATGGATAGCATGGAACTGTCATTTTTCGTTTTGATCTGTAGCCCCCCCGCTGGACTGGACCCCCCGAAAGGAGGGTAGGCCAGACACAGTTCTCTGTGAATATCTTGAGAACTGTAGGGCCTAGGATGACCATTTTTTCCGTATATTTGCCTCCAGGGGTCATGTTAACCCAGTTCATGTGCACACATGTGCACAAACAGATACACACACACACACACATTCACAGTAATCATACGTATGACCAGGGCCGGCCCGAGGCATAAGCGAACTAAGCGGCTGCTTGGGGCCTCCTGGCCACCAGGGGGCCCCCAATCGAGTTTTTTTTTTTTTTTTTACATAATAAATAACGTAAACAAGTGACATCAATGAATGAATAAATGAAACAATTATCATTCAAATCAAGAAAATTATGATTTCATGATCAATATGCCTGCCTACTGCTACTGTGTCTGCCAGCCTTTGAGTCACGTGCATAAAGTAGACACCTCGGGTGCATATACAATTCGTGCAGACACTGCATCAAGTTCAACAATCGGAAGAGACGGTAATGTTAAGACAAGTCACAAAAAAGGACGTATCTCTCTGGTGCCGAAAACAGAACGAAGAAAATGACAGAGGAGGAGAAAAACGAGCAAGATACAGGTATGTTTTGCATGATTATTTACAGTATGTTTTGTGCTTGAGGTAGCTAGCTAGCTGTCATGATCTAATATAAGCCATCACCAGAGCTAAATCTCCGCCATCAACAGAGAAATGTCTCCCATTAATATATATTTATCTAGATGTATTTCAGATGTCAAGGATATTGGGATTGTTTTGGATGTTCAATCAAGCATGTACCCTTGCTCTAGGTGGGCTTATTATGTCGTAAATTAAAGTTAGCTAGCTGACTGAAGTGGACATTAGCACTACAGTAGCTACATGAAAACGTAGCTGAAGGCAAATTTACCACAGAGGGATTGTTTCTGATTTCGTACCTGAAAGTGTTGATAGTTTATTACTGCTCTATAATATGTGACATAGTGGTAAGTCTGATAGCAACAACAGACTAAGCCCAGGCTCCCAGTCCCAACCCAACCCACTGACTAGCGCGACTCTGGGCATCGGTAACGTTCCAGCTTCAAAGGCAAAGATGGAACAGCAGTGCGCTCTGCTCTAAGATCTTTGGAGAGAGATGGTAGTGTTTGAGAAAATATACCATGTTGGGTGGGGAGACTTCTGTGATGAAAATAAATTTACATTTGATTAAGATAGTGGCAAGTGATGTAGCGGTGCTACCCTAACATTTAGGCTGCAGTAGATCACCATGTTAAGCGTTCACCATACTGCAATTAAGTATACTCTTTTGATTATGCCTCATTTGCCAATAGAATATGAATTGTTACATGTGGAATTGCTTGTTATTTGAGTGTAAGTAATGATAGCAAAATAAACTAATTCTGCTCGATCAACTATGCACTTATGCAATATTTTTTTTTTTTTCAGAGACACTGTTGAAGTCCTTTGGAGCATCTCTACCTCTACCTAACTCTACCTACCAGAAGGTGAGGTTTTCTTGATGGCAAATGGTTACATAGCCTGTTAATATGACACGACACATTTAACATCGTTTTTTTTTAATTTATTTATGTATTTATTTAATCATTGCAGGTTCGTCCACTGCAGAGTTGCAGATGCCTAAAAACCAGGAACGAAGTAGGAATAATTATCTATTTTTTGGGACATTTTATTTTTGATTATTAATGTTTGTCTATTTTGTTTGAAAATTGCTCATTTAATGCACATTTGCGGATTTGTTCAGCAAATCTGTTGAAAAACAAGTCATTAAACTGATGTACTTGTTTACAACAAATACAAATGCTGTTGTATTTTGTTATTTGTCAATTCAACTTCAGTAAACCACCCTTAGTGCTTCACTTTGAATATGAATGTTTCAAATAAATCTGTGATTTTAGTACCCTCTAAGATTAAAAGGTGACAGGGTTGGTGTAAATAACAACTATATTAATACATTGGTTTACCAAGCACATGGGGCCAGAAGTCTAGATTGGAGCCCCAAAACATTTTTGGCATGTGAGCAAGGATGGATTACTGAATGAGCCTACCGAGCCCAAGAGGTCAAGGGACCCTGAACCCCAAGTAGTTGTGTGAATTCACTACCAATAAGTCAAAAAGCAAAAGGCTATGAATCTGAACAAATTTAGGTACTGCCCTTCTCCAGCTGACCATCCCAAAAATGCACCAGAATACAGGAAATCACATCTAACCCCCCCCCCCCCCCCACACACACACACACACACACACACCCGTTTGTACCCACATTTGCACAAACAGGGTAGGGGGAGAGGGTCCTTATGCATCTGTGTCCAGGGGGACAGTAGTTCATAATCAGTCGCTGTATTAATACATAACCTCACTGAATTAATTTATAATATGACATTATAGTGTGAAGTTGTCAATTATCGCCAAGCACAGGTGACTGCGTTGTGGGAGGGGGCCCCCAAATCAAATTCTGCTTAGGGCCCCCAAAAGGCTTGGGCCGGCACTGCGTATGACACATACACAGTAGACATATGTACGCTTCCATGCACAGGCACATACGCAGGCACGCACACACACACACACACACACACACACACACACACACACACACACACACACACATAACATAAACATAACAAAAACAATCAAGAATTTCTCATAATTATGAACAGGCAAGATGGAGGTGGGGTTGTATAAAATGAATTTTACATGTGAAATCTATGAACTAATCATGTTTTGGTACTTGTTGTCTAGCAGATACCAGTGAGAATTGAGTGTGGATAATGCAATTTAGTGAGAGTTAGAATCATATAGGCCTTTCAGCGTGATTTCTTTTTGTGGAAAAAATGTGCTGGACTGGGCGGCGGTCATATTTTGTACCGCTCTGCGGTACATCTAGTTTCAACCATAACTGCATAGCAAAACTTATCATCCATCAGCCATCCATCAGCACTAAAGTTTGTTGACCAATTTTCAAAACTGCACCCGCCATCCGCTGGTTGTTTTAATGTAGGCTATATGGGTGATGCAGCGCTGCTGACGTGAGGCTAGAAAGCCCTTGCCTGTTCTAGAAAGACTGATCTAATGCAGCAAATATATTAAAAGGCAAAAGTCGTACATTGGCTAGGCCTATCCCCAGAATATCAGCAGCAAACTCAGTCTCTGTCGCGCAAAACAGTCTCCAAATAAAACGCACATCGGCCTGTTGCCTATTCTGCCAGCTTGTGACAATATATCGTCCAAAATGCTTGATTGCATTGCATTCTCCACATTTTTAGCTACATTTTCATGTACCACATCAGCATTTTTGTTCAGTGAATCTTTTGTAAATTGCTTTACAATTACCGTCGGGCCTATAGGCCTATTGCCTGGCTTGCCTCAGCTTCGGTCACGTCCTTTTACAATTTTATCATTGTAATAAAAAACGCAATTTGCCACATAATTTCAGCATGCTCCTGGCCTACTAATTAATGCCTATTGTAGGCTACTTTATTTTTTGCAAAAAGAAAGAAATCCTTGATAAAATAACAAGTCATTCACATTATAGGCTACTTTACACACTGTTATGTCAGGTTGACTGACAAGCCTGTTCTGAAGACTCCCATTCATTTTGACTGCACGAGCGCGTCTTTTTCAGACAGACATCGCAATTCATTTTATAGCCTAGCAGGCCATCGGACAAATATGACGCCTCGATATTAAAGAAACTCCGACTCCATTCATTCTGAAAGTCCACCGCACAACAATGCAACGTGCATGTTCACATTTTTAGTAACAACCGCCAAACTTGCTTGCTTGCCTTACACATCTAAGTTTTCCGACTATTTTTCTTACCTTCTTTTTCCGCTGTGGATGTTAGTGAGTTTGTAGAAGTTTTAGCTCTTACGTTCTGAACATCTCGCACTGCCATCGCCCGATGTCATTTCTTAGTCATATCACTCTCTGTCTCTCTTTTAAATGCCTATTCCCTGAATGGTAGGCTACAATTATGTGTTTTATATATAGGCTAATATCTAAGCAAAATAACCCAGGCAGTCTCATCTAGGATATAACACAGGTTGAAGTTGGTTCTATTTAGGGAGGTGAACATCTGTAGATGACTCAGAAATGACATCGGAAGACAAGGAGTGAATATGGCAAGAGGCAAGCCGAAGTCTGCTGACAAGGGCCCGACGGTAATTGTAAAGCAATTTACAAAAGATTCACTGAACAAAAATGCTGATGTGGTACTGTACATGAAAATGTAGCTAAAAATGTGGAGAATGAAATGCAATCAAGCATTTTGGACGATATATTGTCACAAGCTGGCAGAATAGGCAACAGGCCGATGTGCGTTTTATTTGGAGACTGTTTTGCGCGACAGAGACTGAGTTTGCTGCTGATATTCTGGGGATAGGCCTAGCCAATGTACGACTTTTGCCTTTTAATATATTTGCTGCATTAGATCAGTCTTTCTAGAACAGGCAAGGGCTTTCTAGCCTCACGTCAGCAGCGCTGCATCACCCATATAGCCTACATCATGATGGCGGGTGCAGTTTTGAAAATTGGTCAACAAACTTTAGTGCTGATGGATGGCTGATGGATGATAAGTTTTGCTATGCAGTTATGGTTGAAATAATAGCCCATCAGCGCATCTCTAGTGTGTGTGCCTCTCTCGCTCAGAGGGGAGGGAGAGGCTGAGGGTCGATCCAGCATGGATTCTAAACTCTGTGGTGGATAGGATCTACAATTAGGTGTTAATAATATTACCACATAGGTCGAAGTACTCCCAAGTGCTATTGCGCCACACATTGTAGTTCTCATGTTTATTCGCTTGGAAAATTGTCACGTTTCATGTTGTGTGCCCTAACATTTTTCATCAACTACTCGTGCAACTGTATTTAAGTAGGTAAAACGTGGAGGTGTTTGAATACTGCTATGTGCCTCTCTCTACGGCCACGGCAGAGCCCGCTAGCATAGCAACATGCTAACACATTCGCGCCGCGCGACAGAGCGTTTGAGTGCACCTACCGACGCGGGAGAGGTACGACTCAACTCGTGAAAGTTACGGTAAGAACATACAGCGGGGAAAATAAGTATTGAACACGTCAACATTTTTTTCAGTAAGTATACTTCCAATGAGGCTACTTGCATGAAATTTTCACCAGACACTAGTATTAACTCAGATAATCCACCCATATAAACAAATCCAAACATTAAAGTCCATAGGTAGAGTTATGTGTAATAAAGTGGAATGACACAGGAAAAAAGTATTGAACACGCCTGCTGAAATGTCTTAAATACTTTGTGGAAAAGCCTTTATTCGTAATGACAGCTTCAAGGCATTTCCTGTATGATGAAACTAACCAGTTACAGTATTCTGGTGTGATTTTGGCCCATTCTTTTCAACAGATAGTCCTTTAATATTGAAGATTCCAGGGGTCCCTCTTGTGAATCCTGATCTTTAGTTTACTTCTAAAACTGTTCAATTGGATTGAAGTCAGGGCCTTGATTTCCTTTCTCTGAAACCAATTGAGAGTTTCCTTTGCTGAATGGTTTGGATCATTGTCCTGCTGGAAGGTCTAGCCATGTCTCATCCTCATCATCCTGGTGGATGGTCAAGATTCACCCGGAACAAAATGACTCAATTCATCATTCCTTCAACTGTATGAAGTCTGCTAGTACCATGAGATGAAAAACAGCCCATACCATGATGCCACCACCTCCAAACCTCACTGTTGGTAGGGTATTTTTAGAGTGATGCACAGTGCCATTTCTCCTCCAAATATGGTGTGTAGTATGACATCCAAAAAGTTCAATTTTGCTCTCGCCTGACCAGAATACATTCTCTCAGTATTTCATAGGATTGTCCAAATGTTGTGTAGCAAACTTTCAACGAGCTTTGACATGTTTTTCTTCAGCAATAGAGTCATGCGGGATGAGTGTGCATAGAAGCCATGGCGGTGGAGTGCATTACCTATGATTTTCTCTGTAACAACTGCACCAAGTCTTTTTGGAGCTTTCTCCGAGTGGTCCTTGGCTCTTGGGCTACTCTTCTGACTATCCTTCTGACTTCCTGGTCAGAAATCTTGCAAGGAGATCCTGTGCATGGCCAGTGATGATGCAGTGATGTTCCTTCCACTTGCAGATAATGGCTCCAATACTGCTTGCTGGATGCTTCGGAAGTTTTGATGTGCATCTGTAACCAGTTCCATTGATATGTTTTGCAACAATAAGGTTGCAAAGGTCTTGGGAGAGCTCTTTGCTTTTACCCATTATGAAATGCTTCTTGTTTGACACCTTGGTAAGAAAAAACCTTTTTATAGCCCACCAGTATGTATTAACCCAGCTTATATCAATTTGGACAGATAGGAGGGATAATTTCTCTAACTACTTATAGATTCCAGTTTGTTCCTCGCCATTTCTTGCTTTTGTGTACTGCTTTTTCTTAGTGTGTTCAATACTTTTTCCCTGTGCCATTCCACTTTTTTACTCATAACTCTACTTTTAGACATTAATGTTTGGATTTTTATATATGTGTGGATTACCTAAGTTAATACTAATGTCCGGTGAAGATTTCATGCGAATAGTATACTTACTGAAAAAAATATTGACGTGTTCAATACTTATTTTCCCCGCTGTATATCACTACTGATTTTGGGTGGCGTGTTCCTTTAAGTCGTGTCATGCTGTTCGCCAACAGCAACATCCATCTTTTTTGTTTTCAAATGGCAGGGAATTCAAGCCAAACCGTTGCAACTCTGCCACGTCTGCCTAACGTCTCTATACACGATTTGATTGGCCTGATGGAAGTTTAATTTTTCCAGCTCAGAAGCCAACGGAGAGTTGCTAGACTAGCCCTGGCAGCAAATGTAATTTGCTGCCGCTAGGGTGCGTCTAGATTTCTAGGCTAAGGACTTGTGCCACTCAAACATTATGGCCCTAGAGAGAGATCTGTAAGAGAACTGTAATATGTGTGTGTGTGTAGGTGCACGCCGTGGAACAGATTGGTCAACTTTTAGCTCCCGGAGAAAATGTTACATAACTGTGCTGAATTGGCTCAATTATTTTGACTGACTTACATTGTTGAGTGACGGGCGTCGTAAAAGGAGAAATGATTTAATGTGAAATGGCACAAGCCTCTGTGATTAAATGTTATGCTGGTGAATGTTGAGACACATTCCTCCTTTTCCAACGCAAAGGCATCAGTGCCCTGGGGAGGCTGAAAGCTTCAAACGAGGCTAAATTACAGACATGACTCTTCATCTTCATTATTTATAACCACATTTACTCATGTTTTGCGGATGCCAAGAGACTGCAAACTCCAGGTGAGGCATGTTTTTTGGATCAGTGTGAGTTTGCGGGCGGGACTGATGCCACGACCTCGGTCCTGTTAGCACCCTGCAGTACGAGTTCACATGGAGGAACACCTGAGTGAATGGATGATATGTCCATTATCGGATTTGTTTTAGCCCTACTGACATGGTCACGTGTCATGATATCAGTGTGCATGGCAAGCCAAGCTTAGACTCCATGAGGGTGAAAAGACAAATAATGTCACTCTTTCAATCCAGATACTTTTGTCAGTACACGTCGATGTAGTGCACTGTGTGCTTGACAGGAGGGTGCTTAGATCATGTGCCCCACTTTATTTATTTCCAAGTCTCCACGCTTTCTGATGCATCCACAGTTTCCCCCTGAGACCATCAGATTTACCTCCAATGAATGCACTGCTCTCTTAAAACAAATAAAAATCTTGTGCACTTATTGCAGCATCAAAGTAATATCAGCTGACCTCTGTTGAAGAAAGATGTTACTGGTCCCTTGCTTTCAGCTACTTAGCCAAGATGGTGATCGAGAAGGTGAAGTGTCCAGCTTTTCCACTCTTCTTCAATTTGTTTTGAACATCATGAGCGCAACCGTATAGATACTCATAGTGCACTGCATGTCATCGTAATTGTCAGTGTGAACGCAGTCATGCACTCTAAATAAGTGTGGGTGCCCAAAAAGCACACGTTTAGAGCGAGTGAGTGACTCTTTGTGTTCTGGAGATCAGTGACCATAAAGAGTATGTTCTATGATGACCTAATACTGGCTTGGTGTGTCCTCTATGTTCCCTTAACTCTACTGCTTTGCAGTGCAAATACGGACACATTTGGATTCCTGTAAACATAACTAAATGCATCAACTAAAGGAGTAGGCTATATGTACTGTAAATGTTGATATTGCACTATGAATATGTATATGTTTGCATGCCAGTGGTGCTCATGGGAATTGGAGTTTGAACTGGATCTGAGTAGAGAGAAGATGGCAGCGGCTTTTGCTCTTCACAGTGCAGTGCTTTGTGTGTGTGTGCATGTGTGTCTGTGTGTGTGTGTGCATGTGTGTGTGCATGTGTGTGTGTGTCTGTGTGTGTGTGTGTTTGTGTGTGTGTGTGTGTTTGTGTGCTGAGACAGAATCAGAGCATGCTCTACCTCACAGCACAGGCCTGAGAGGGTGGAAAGGGCACCAGGGATTTGTATGGAACATATGTATACATTGTGTGACATTTGTGTGTGTATATGTGTGTGTGTGTTTATGTATGTTTGAGGTTTTTTTTCTCTCTCTCTCTCTCTCTCTCTCTCCCAGTGTGTGTGTCTCCACAGAGATTGACTTTGCCAAGTCCTACATCTCCCTAAGGATGTCCTCCTTTGGCAATTCTTCGGTGAAGGTCAGACCCGATCACACACACACACACACACAGCTAACTTGCTGTCCTCTGTGACTTGTCTTCAGTGTCTCAGTGACCGTATTAGAGGCCAGCATCGCTGCCCTCCAGCCAGAGTCAACCTTCAGCTCCAGTCTGTGAACACATCCCACTGCTTTAGTGTGTGTGTGTGTGTGTGTACATCAGGGCATCCATGCAAGCCTGCAATGTTGTGTAAGGTGAAAATGTGAAAATGTGTGTGTGTGTGTGTGTCAACGTCAGGGGCATCCATGCAAGCCTTCAATGTTGTGTAAGGTGAATGTGTGTCTGTGTGTATGTGTATGTGTATGTTTTTTGTGTGTGCAGTCATTTTTGCCTGAGTGTGTATGCCCTCCTTCTAAATCTTTTTTTGCTCGTGTTTGCATGGTAAATTCCA
>NW_027468587.1:22954283-23019283 GCF_046254945.1 Alosa pseudoharengus
GCATTTTATGAGGCTATATGTATCTGCCTAAATATGATAAGCAATGTATGGAGTGGAGGTTCCTCTTAAGATGCTTTACACAACGGTGAGGCGTGTTGGTGTTCCAGAGGATCTGTGACCTGTTGAACGCTGGCACCACCCGTGAACTCTCCCAGCATCCTCGGCTGCTGAGGGCGCCAGCGTGGGATTTAAGCCTGATGATCCCAGACACACACACATAAAGTGAGATTTCACAGGCATGCACACACACACACACAAAGAAAGGGAGCCACATTAAAAAAAGCAGCATGCCAGGAACACACATGCATTTATTTGGGAGGGGGGCTGGGAACATTTTATCCTAAAGGGGGCCACAGCATACACCCCTGCCCCCACCCCGAGAAGAATGAACACAGCGCTAGTTGGAAGTTTCTATGGCCTTTTTACATACATGATTTAGAGCTTATGCGTGTGTGTGTGTGTGTGTGTGTGTGTGTATTGGGTGGGGGGATGCCTGGGATTTCAACATACAATGGTTGCTCAGGTTGCCATGACGTCTGCAATGGCACGTGAGGCTGTCACAGCCAACGCTGTCACCACCACCGTCGCCGCCACCACGTTGAGAGGCTCAGGGCTCTCGGCGCGGCCGCTCGTAACGCATGCGTTTAACGGACACGACAGGCCTGTGAATTATTGATGGCAGACAGATGCGTATGTGTCGGTGTGTGTCGCAACGGCAGGAAGGGGCTTGTGTTTGTCTCACCTCAGATGAGAAAGATCTATGGCCAGTTTTCTTTTTTTGAGGCTTTTTAAGATGTAGAGCAGAGTGATTGACATCCAATGACATTCTTTACAGATTAACAACAGAATGACAATGACGACGATGATGATGATGATGGCGGGTGTACTGGTGATGAAGCAACACTCCATGCTGGAATCGTGTGCTGATGGCCCTTTAGATTATCTTTCTGTTTCCTATACAAGAAAAGAGCGAATGTGTGTGTGTGTGTGTGTATCTGTCAGTGAAGGGTGTGTGTGCACAGAGTTCAAAGTGCCAGTGTTGTTTTTAATGAGGCATGCTCAATGAAGTTCTCTCTGGGTACATGCATGACTCTCTGTCTGTACAGTAAATAGTACTCTCTCTCTCATGAGAAAGACTGTGTTTCTGTTACAAGAGGTTGGAAAATTTGGTATGTGTGTGTGTGTGTGTGTGTGTGTGTGTGTGTGTGTGTGTGTGTCTGTTCTTTGGAACAGGCTGAGAGTGACAGACACAGCACAGTTTGCAGATCCACACTTAACAAACTCCACTGCAGAGTGCAGAGTCAGTCAGAGTCTGTTTTAATTACACGGTGCTTTGAAAATACGAAGGTGGGGGGACAAATGAAAAGTCCTTCCCACAAACACCCAAGATGGAAAAAGAGGTTACAGTTGGCACATTAAATCAGCCCAGCTACTCTCAGTACACTATTGTTTGAAGTGAGCTGCCAATCTTCCTACTTTAAGACCCTCAGATAGCAGCGACTGGCCCCTACTGCATCCTCGTCATTCAGACACACTCTCTCTCTCTCTCTCTCACACTCACACAAAACATATCATACTCTTCTTCATGATGTACACATCTTCAGAAAAGCATAATGAGTATAACTACACCCAGCTGGAGGAAGAGCAGGTACAGGTAATATTGCTGCAGGCATAGGGATGTGCACACACACACACACACACACAGAGTACACACACATACACAGAGTACACACACACACACACAAAATGTACACAGGTATGCATACACTTTGGGACACATTCAAACAGGCGCTCATTTTCAGCTTGTTTGTTTGATTCTTCACACACACAAATACAAAGACAAACACACACACACTCTGTCTCACTCTCTCTCTCATACACACACACACATGTCAGAATGATATGCTGTCATGTGTCTTACCAACACACACAAATACAAACACAAACACACAGTATCTCACAGACACACACACACATGCACAGAGAACATACAGAGTACATAGGTACGGAAAAAAACTTTGGAGCACATTCAAACAGGCGCTCATTTTCAGCTTCATGATTAGCTTCTTACCAACACACACAGATACAAACACATACACACACACACACACACATATACTCACGCTGCAGAATGACATGCTGTCATTCACCCTTTCTGATGTGCATGACCATGATTACCCTCATGTTCCTTCAGACCAATTTTCTCCTTTCGTTTTTGTTTGCAAACATTACCTCCACACACACACACACACACACACATAATCACATGCTGACACAACACACCCATGAACCCTACAGATAGAGCCTTGCTCCCTGGACTGTAGATATCTATACCCATAGATGTCCCATAGATTGTTAATTGGGGTGAAAATGTGGTTGCAATTTAGAGTAAAATTATGGCATTTACCCAACCATGTTTCCAGACATTATATTTACAGTAAGCACACACTTTGAGACATGCACTTATACACACAAAATGCACTCATATACACTCATGCATAATGTAGGAATGGTGTGTGTGAGAGTGTGTGTGTGTGTGTGTGTGTCAGGTGTGTCTCTGCCTCCACTTCTCATTCCACATGAGATAACGACACCCCTCCTGCCATGCATTTTCCATTGCTATTTCCTCATCGGCTACATTTTAGCATTCTACTCACTCGGTCACAGTTCCAGAGCCCTCCTGCACATGTTACCTGTCTACGCATGCGTGAGGAGGAGTGTTTGACTCCATCTGACCAGCGTGGTGGAGGGCATGTGATGGTCTGTGGGGTTTTTGTGGTAGTAAAATGGGGAAACTGCCTGGGTGTAATTTATGGTAGGGACCGCAGGAACATGTCCCTACCCTTTTTCTGATTACTTAAAACTGTCCCCACCTGTATTGTGATATATATATATATATATATATCACACTTATCCAATGGTGCAAGCTGCTGTGATAAACTACCCTGGAAATCCAGAGTTCTCGCGAGAGCACAATTTGAATTTGCTCAGCGAGTGATTCTGGCAATGAGTAATGATGCTCATTACCTATGCCCATGGAGCCGAGCTGCACCAATCACATCGGTGTATCTGATATAGGCGGACCAGAGGCGAACTAAACAGAGGACGACAGCACTGCACCGTCGAAGTTCGGAATCAGTCAGTAAACATTGGTCGTAGTGTTGCGTGCAGTGTTATTTTCAAATGCATGCTTGGTGCTGCCCCTCGAGTTGGGCCATTTTCATTACTCGTAGCCAGACCCTTAATCTTTCGGCTTTGGGTCTGGATTTCCAGGCTAGTGATATACGGTTTGCCAAAAAAAAAAAAACACTGAATATACATCAGATTCATATATTTACATTCTACTCCTTTCCTTTTTGCTTTTGTGTGTGTGTGAGGTGTGAAAGTACAAGGTCTGAGTCAGTCTCTCTACTTTAGTTACATACTTTATACTGCCCTGCTTTTTTCTCAGTGACTGATGACTCTGTTTAGAGAGGTTGCCAGTTTGTGCACTAGATTCACGCCTCCATGCCAGAAATACCAGTGCTGGTCTGAGGGGTGAAGAGGCTCTGAAAAACAGATATGACAGCAGATGATTTAAAAGACTCACACAGCATGCATTAACCAGGACTTGAGACTACAAATAGTGACACACACAAAAATTCCAACATGCAGACTATATGTCTTTACATTAGATCACAAAAGTTATGATTTCAGTTATTGCTACAGCACTGATACAGCCACACAACATATTACAGTAAACATAGAAAGGCAGCTCATATATAAAACATGTTTTTCTTTTAAAAGCATATGAAAGGAGTCACACAATTCTGAAAAATGGCGTGTCACACTTGGCACAGCAGATTCTCAGACGAACCCCCCTGAAAACACTAACTCTGCAAAACAGTGTGAAAGACTCAAATCCGCAAATACAGATGCAACACCCCTCCAGTCACTGGCGTCTTGAAGGAAAAGGAAGGGGGACAAGTGTGTGGTCTATGTGGTTGGTGACATATTTCTCTACTTATTCAGTTACAAGTTAACACTTTTTTAAAAGTTATAACTTCTTTTTAGCCTTCATTAGATAGGTCAATGAAGAAAATAACTGTCACCCAATAGGACATTTGGTTATAACCTCATATTTTTTTTGTTTACCATTATTGTGAATTCATAATGTTCATAATGTGAATTTAAAATGTTAATAATAAGAAAATGTTACCTGTAAGAATAAATAAGTTTGTTTAAATTTACTTACCTTTTGATAAGAGTCCAATCAGCAACGGGGTGAGGGGCAGTGTTGCCACAGTCCACTTATTATAAGGGACTTTGGGCTTGTTTTGCAGGTTGCGGTTTTGGGGGCGTTGTTTTTTAGGTCGCTTCTTTTGAGCTTGCTTTGTATCTGTTGTTTCTGCGTAGAATCCACACAGCGCCTACAAGTATTTTAACTTATGCCTCTGCGCTGTAACTGTAGGCTCCTCTAACATGACCGTACCAGAAATGTATGGGGTTCGGGGAGTGGATGCTAACTATTTGGGCCTGGGTCGCTTCTTTTGGGCTTATTTTTCAGAGACCTGCTGCTTGTTTTTCCTCACATGACCTGACAACATTGGTGAGGGGTCAGGTTTGAAGCAGGAAGTGGGTTGGGAGAGGAGAACGAGATGGCGGAAGAAGAGACACGAGTGAGGAGCTGTAAATGACGCTGCTAGTGAAAAGTTTGGTAGAACACCAAGTTATGTTGTGTGAATGTGTATAGACAACCGGCCAGGTAGTGTTATACTTCCATTCTGCAGTATTATAGCAGTGTGGTTACAGTGATACGGTCGTGTTTAATGTGAAAGGAGAATTCTAACACAGAATGAATTTCCCCTTGGGGATCAATAAAGTATCTATCTATCTATCTATCTATCTATCTATCTATCTATCTATCTATCAGAATTCTTAGCTTAGCTAACTCGTAACAGACTTTAATAGAGAGTAGCCTACACGTTCCCTCATCCCCGCTGTTTTGAGTGAGTTTCTTTTTGCATCGCTATGGCGCGAAACAGGCATTTTGTTTCAGGCCTCCACGAACTTCACTACAGGCCAGATTGGGTTGAGTGATTTCCGCCCTCTTCAGCAAAAAAACACCCAACAACGATTTTTGCAACAGAAAAATCATTCAATCCAAATTTTATCAGCCCGCCTCAGGTTTCCCCCCCCCCCCCCCCCGCCTGACATAGTCAAAAGAAGCCCAATCTGGCAACACTGCTACAGGTCTGCAACTTGCATCCCCAATACTGGTTTGGTACCCATATCGTTTATTTAGTTAATTAAAGGTAATTAAAGGTTCAGTTTGAATTGACTGATCATTGTACGGAATTCTCATTTTATTGTAATTGCTAACAGTAAGTCCATTTGTGTTTAAGGGTGTATGTACTTATGGGAATGTATATATGTGTGAAATGTGAATACTATTTTTCTAAAGTAAATAGTCAAACTTATATGTATTTGCATTTTTTTTATATTTCATGGTAGTGTTAATATGCTAAAGTGTGTAGATTACAGAAAAATCGCTTTGACATTATATTGAATATACTGTACATATTTACATTCTGCATACAGCTCTGTGTCCAGCTCAGAATCCAGTATGGTATAAGACGATACCAAAAATCATGATTATCATGGCAGCTGAATTTCATGCATTTTATGTTAAGATAAAACAAATAAAGACACAATATATTTGACTTGATATAAAGGCTGATGAAATAAATATGCAAGTATTATCACATCCCATTCTCATCATTACCATGCCAGATGTGGATAGCTAGAATGTCCTGAAATAATATATATAAAAAAACAAGAAATTGCATGCATAGATGGCACTTATAATGACCAAGTTACTGTAAGAGCTTTAAAGTAAATTACCCTGAAAATAGCTTGGCGCCCAAATGGATATTGACTAAAAACCTGACTACAAAAGGTATGTAATCAATGGCCTCAAATGTTTTGTCCCCACCACTTTCCAAATGAGACCTACGCCCTTATAGTCCAGTGGACAGAAAGGTGAACCCGGAAATGTTGAGTACACCAAAGTTTTATGATGGAAATATATAGTATGGGATCACAGCATGCAGAAACTGCCGGATGCTAATTTGCATATGTTGGGCAATTTGTGTAATTGAGCTAATTAGCATAATAGCCTATATTGATCATATTATAAGAGCTGCTTGGCCAAAATGGACAATGTTAGTATGTTTTTAGGGGTTACTGGAGATGCTGAGTTCATATCTGACATTTTCAAGATTTAAAATCACTATTTAAACTTGGTTTGGTCACGTTTTTACTCTCATTCAGCTGATTTTGAGTTTTTTGGTACAATTTAGACAGATTTTTGGAGGATAGGGCTGTAGCGATACACAGTAGGTCTGTAACGATACACCAACCTAACAATTCGATTTGTATCACGATTTTTGACCCACGGTTTGATACGAACCTCGATTTTTCTTTTTTCTTTTTTTGGAGGGGGGGCTAGACATTTCAATAGCCTACCTTAGAGTACCAGAGGATTACAATGTAATATATCTGTATTATTTTATATCCTATATCCAATAGGCCAATAGCCAATATCCGTCACAGTGTGTGTGTGTGTGTGTGTGTGTGTGCATGTGCCTGCATGTGTGTTTGTGTTGGGTCAAGGCCTGTTGCCCTCATCCACACATTTATCCCGAATTCCTTTGTGTGGCAGGCAGACAGGCAGGCAGGCATCGCTGGTTGGCATGGTCTCGGTGTCTCGTCTCGTCTCCAGTGGGATGCAGGGCTCTGTGCTGGGCTTGCCTTTAATGAGCTATAAAGGGACTGTTACTTTTTAAATAAACCATAAAGCAGGCCTCATAAAAACACAAGCCCTGCACTGGACCCTGGCCAAGTGCTGAGCAAAGACTTGAGCTCCAAGTAGAGTGTGTGGTTGCATGTAATTGTGTATGTCTCTCTCTCTTTGTCTGTAAGTGTGTATAAAAAAAGGTGTGTGTGTGTGAAAAAAAGGGGTCAGGAACATAAGCAACCAAGATGGTGGCGCGGATGCATCAAACGCCCTGTGTCTCTCCAGATTTTGCGAATAGTGGTAATATGCTTGTTTATTTCGAGTATTTTTGGTAAAAACAGTTTAGAGTACATATCATACACCTGGCAGAAACTATTGGACATCGGTTCCTGCACTCCCGACATCTTTATCAGTGTAATTCCATAGATTGCTAAATTAGATAGAGATTGCTAAATTAGCGAGTCCTACGAACTCCGCCACACCTTCAGACGGACCAGAAAATGAAAACAAAGGGGCTATCACAGAGGAGTTTGAGCCAGGCTAAAGCTTACTCCACATCGACTCGCTCTTCCAAGCCTTTTCCTCGCCACCTCCGTTCTGGACTGTAACATCAACAATGTCACCACCCTCAAACAGATTACCACTTTCGCTTATCAGAAGCCATGGATGAACAGTGAGGTCAAAACTACATTGCATTCAGATCAGGTGATGCTCAGACCTATAGCTCATCCAGGGCTAACCTGAAAAGTGGCATCAAAAAGCCAAGCACAGCCATGAGCTAAGGATTGAGGATCACTTTAAGAAAAACTTTGACCCCCGACGCATGTGGCATCCAGGCCATCACAGACTACAAAACCTCTAACTCCACACCCCCCTACCACCAACACCTCTTTGTCTGATGAGTTGAACCACATCTATGGCCGCTTTGACAGGGACAACAAGGAGGTGGCCATCAAGTTTGTGATGTCTGCAGAACCCTCACACTCTCCCCCACTGATGTGTGTGCGTGTGGCAATGATCAGGCAGCCTGACTGTGCAGCTGACTGAGGTTTGGAATGACATATTTAACCTGTCACTAGCCCAGGCAACTGTCCCCACGTGCTTTAAAACAACAATGTGATGACCTACAGGGAGGAGGTCCATCCCCTAACATCGTGGTGCACCGACAACAACCTGGGTCTCAACACCAAGAATACTAAAGAGCTCATTGTGGACTAGCTAGCACACACACCCCTATCCTCATCAACGGGACTGAGGTGGAGTGTGTCACCAGCTTCAAGTTTCTGGGTGTCCACATCTCTGAGGACCTCTCTTGAACACCTCTCCCCTGATCAAGAAGGCTCACCAGCGTCTTCTACCTGAGGAGACTAAATGAGGTCCCAGCTGTACCATCGACAGCATCCTCACCAACTGTGAGCAAAATGAACGTGTAGTTCCCAGACCCCATCTCAATGAGATGAGGTCTGACGTTAGCCAGGCTAGTGTGAGACAGTATCCTCTACCAGCAACCCTTCATTCAACACCACCACCTACAGGCAGATGGGTGTACAGTCACTAAATGTACACATAAATGAATTTATTTTATAGCCCCTCATGGATGAAATTAGACGAGAGGATGTCAGGTTAATTATACACCTGAAATTTGATGCAGTTCAGAACCTCTCATCTGAAGATAGGGGCGATTAAAGCAGTATAATAATGCATTTTCATTTGTTTTAAATTTTGCAAATCACAAATGACTGGTTATAGGCTAAGTTGATGCAGGCCCTTGCGATCAGCATACCATATCAATTCCGTCATCCTCTGTGGTACAGTTTAGGTTGTTATTTTACGAAAATTTTCCATAAAAGTCTAGTGGGGCTATATGCCCACCAAGTTTAATGTGCCCCGGTGTCCCAGGAATCGTTGACCAAAAATTCAGGAAGTAGTTGAAAAAAAAGTAAAAAAAAAAAAAAAAAAAAACTTTGACAATCCCTATATAACCATGGCGGTCATAATTATGATATAAGGTATGTTTGTGAGAGTAGATATTTGTGGGTCTTGATTGGATCAAAAGGTCAAATGAAGCCACTAAAAAAATACTTACATCACTCAAGAGCGCAACATAGATCATTTGTTCCCAAAATAATGGGACATTTACTGTGTAATCATGTCCATAACACAGCTGATCGAAAAGGGCACATTTCTGTGTTTCTTATGTACTAACAATATGAAAGGGAGTTGATTGGACACACAGCTAATGTTCTTCTGTTCTAGTTGAATGATCTGATTGAATCTCCTTTGGAGTAAGCAATGGTAATCTGTTTTCTACTGATCGGCCTTCCCACTGAATAAGGGGAATGTGGCAGGTTCTGTTAAAATTGAACCAAAAGCATCACAGGATGTAGCCTTTTCCCACCAACAGCGAACTGGTTTTGTTCGCTAAACAATATTTTTGAACCGTAGAATATGTCGACCAAACAAAAAACGGTTCAAATGGTTCACTTTGGTTCAAAGTTGGAACCAAAAAATATTTTATTCTTCCTGCGAACTGGAGTGGACGTGACATTCTATCATTCAGAGAGAAGCTACCTATCAACCGTTAGCCATTAGTAACCAAAACTAGTCAATTAGCATATTATGGCTGGTGTTATCTAGCATTAAGCCTATTTTATGCTTTTGCGTCGAATCGACGGCATACCCCCACAGACCCCTCTGCGTGGCCGCGAACCCCTCTCCGACCCCTCCGCCGTAGCTTGACGTGCACCTCAAAAAATTGTAACTTCCCGTTGAGGCGACGCAGACCGCATGGACTGTGATTGGTCAACTCGTCCTGTGTGTTGATAGTCAGTGTTTCAAGCAGCCTACTGTGGGTTAGCAACATGCTAGTTCACTGACATAAGCTTTGCAAATAAACTCAGACATATTTTGTTTACAATGACGGGGTTATCCATTTGTAAAGTGTTTATGTCAGTAACGTTTTGAAATTAGCACTTCGCCAGCAAGCAGTACTTTGTGAGCAGTTGTGCTAAAGTTCTCCTGCTAACATAACTGGCTGGCAGATACCTCACAAATGACCTCAGACTTATTTGCTGGTTTACTGTGTCTATTTCTCGATTTACTTTGTACAAAATCTAAGCAAGAAAAGGCCAAACAAATAAGATTAATATTTTGGCATGACAGTCAATGGGGTTTGCCATTCTGAGTAGGCTACCGTTTCGGTCATACAGTCTTGTTTCGGTGGTGACCGACGCAGACACAGGCATCACCGAGTGTTATGGCTGTGAAATGCACCACGATGCACAGCAACCTGACGCAGAACTATAAAAGGGTCACGACGCCGTAGAAGTGCCGGCGTTGCTACGCCATGGAGTTGACGCAGAAGCATGTTGAGCCCTTTACACTGCAAATAAAGTCTTGTTTCTACCGTTTTTATATCATTAACTGTTGTTTATGCATGCAACACCCTTTGTTGCTGACATATCCTTGGTTCCATTCAAAACTGGTGGAAATGTGGGCTGGTTCACTAGATAGCACCTAGGTTCAAACAATTCTGAACCGAATGTATTGTCTGTTGGTCGAAAAAAGCCCATGGTGGATCTCCCGGGGACAGGCCACTGAAAGCAGGAATTAGTGGAGACATACAGTGGGCATCGCTTTCAAATGGCCACTTCAGTCGCGCATTACGAGGCGTGAAGCTGCGTGAAGCTTTAGTACCACTTTCAGACACTGTGCGTCGCTCATGCCACTGTACATCGCTCTGCCTGCCGCCCCTTCTGAAAAAGCTCGATTTACCTCGATTTAGGCTACTTGGGTATGGCTTAAGGCTTGACTACACGGTGGTAACGAAAATCGAAATAGAAATTTGCTGTCTACATTATTGTCAGTGTTGGGTTAACGCAACTACGCAAATCAAAACAGTGGTTTGATAATTGAGCCAGTAGAGAAATCTCCCAAACCAGACAGCAATCTGTGGAGACATCACTCCCAAACCAGACAGGCGATCTTGGACGAGTGGCACTCAAAAATTATCTGTTTGTCTTTCAGCATGTCTGCCTCTTTCCGCCTTCCCCCCTTCCCTTTTTTATTGCAAATTTCTCTTATTTTTAAACCTCCCTCTCTCTCACCATCTTATATTTTCAGTCTCTCTCTCACCCTCTCTTTCATTTCCACTGCAAGCCTGACCTCTACCAGTCTTCCCAATGCATTGCTTCTCTCCCCAGTCTTATCCATCTATCTCTCTCTCTCTGTGTATATATATATATATATATATATATATATATATATATATATTGGGGCAAAATATTGTTTGGTGGCACATTTGGGAAAGACACTGACTATGTAATATACTGTAGAATATGTGTCCTTTATGTCCTTTTGTTTTTACTCTGTGGACATTAATTATTTCATTAATGCAGTGTGTGTGTGTGTGTAAATGTTTATGGCTTATCTGACTTAAATACTCATTGGGTGCAGTCTTGACTGAGAGGAGGGGAGGCAGCCCAGCCCAGCCAATTAAACTCCAGGGTACGAGTGGGCCTCAGCTCGGCTGATGTCCAGACCACAGCACCACACAACCAGTCACTGGATTCCTCAGGCCACCAGGCCTCCCCTTCCCTCGGCCGAGCCCAACCCCCCACAAACCCACAGCACAGCGGAGTGGAGCCCAGTAGAGCAGAGCGGAGTGGGGCATTCTCGAATCTGTTGTATTGTTAGCAGTCAGGGGTGTCAGGGGTCTTGGGGAATGTATGTTGGTGCACCATCATGTCAATATGTCCAGTGCATTTAAATGTTTGTGAAGTGTGTGTGTGTTTGTGTGCTATATTTTTTCAGCTGAATAATGTGTGAGTGTGTGCAAGTGGTTCTATGTATGATTGAATATTGAGCCTAGTATTGCACCCCTGGTGGGTAGAGTGTGTGTGTGTGTGTGTGTGTGTGTGTGTGTGTGTGTGTGTGCGTGCGTGTGTGTAGTTGAGTTCCTCTGCTTGATTGGATTTGCATGTAAAGTTTGTATGAGGGTTAGGAATTGTGTGTGTGTGTGTGTTTGCCAGTCAGCATGTGGATTCACATTCCCACAGACACTCACAGAAAGTGAGAGAAACAGTGCGTGGGAGAGCTGTGTGTGTGTGTGTTTGTATGTGAGAGTATGAATCCATGCATGCCTCATTTCTCTGCTCCTCTGTCAAAATCCAAAGCTGCACTTAAAGAAGTGGGGGAAAATAATTGCCCATTTTAGGAGGGGGTGTAACATCTAAAATGTGTCACTCAAGCTCCCCTTCAAAAGCACAGCTGACAAGAGAGCGAACAAGAGCGAGAGAGGAGGAGAGGAGGAGAGAGAAGGCGCGTTAGCACGGCGTCTTTAAGACTTCAAACGCTGCACAATCAACAGTCTCACAAAGTGCTCTCTCCATGTTCAGCTGTGCTGCCGAGATCTGCACAGTCAAAAGAACCTCCTCAGCTTCTTGGAAACTTCAAACAGCCTGTCATGAGAGAAAGAGAGAGAGAGAGAGAGAGAGAGAGAATCATGAGGAGAGAGAGATGGAGGAAGAAAGAGAGGTGACTAACGGAAGAGAAGAGGGCAGAGAGAGAATGAAAGATAGAGTGGGATGCTGCAGAAAGCAAAAGAGAGAGAGAAAGAGAGTTGTGTAGGAGTGGGAGAGAGGTGAGGACTTCAAACGGATGCGTGAGACAGAGGAGGCAGAGGGGAAGAAGCCTGATGATGAAGAGTGGCACTGTGATAAACGTCACCTCTGTTCAGCTTCAGAGGAGGGAGAACTTTAAACAACAGTCTGGACTGAACCGCCAGCGTCCCCCCCCCCCCCCAGACTTTTACGGAAAAAAATAGTTTGGTCCCCAGGGGCCACTTCTCCCCCCCGCGCTGGGCCCCCAAAACCCCAAAATAGCAGTTTTTCCTAAATAACTACCTGAATCGTGGCACTGAGGATGAAGACATTTTTATGGTATGTTGGTCTCAAGGGCCCACATCAACCTAGCCCATAATCACTCATTTGTGATTTGCACCCCCCCGGTAAAAAATGAAAATGCAATATCATTCTGCTTTAATCGCCCCTCTCTTCAGTTAATGATCAAAACTGCACCAAATTTTTAACCTGACATTCTCTGGGGGTATGCCAAGTTTTGTAGAATTTCATCCATGGAGTGGTCTAAAAAAATTAAGTTATGTGTACATTTATTAGTGACTGTACACTCATTGGCCTGTAGATGGTGGTGCACACATATACACACACACACACACACAGGCACGCACATACTATCGGTATCGGCAATTAGAATGGCCGATACATAATTACAAATGCAGTAGGATTAAAGGAAAATCAAATATTCATCATCATTTGGCTGCATTTCCAGTATTGATGTTACATAGTCGTTTGTCTACCAGATGGCGCATCGTTGCAGTGAGACGTAATTTTGTTGTAAGTTAATCTAAAGTGGGTTGGAAAGACAATAGACGTAAACTGTAGTTTACCGCAGAGAACGTCTAATAAGGGTAGGATGATTTCCACATGAAATGTAATTTCCATTTCTTCCTGAAGCCGAAATAAATCTGAGAATGTTTATCGGACATGCTTGGTTTTTACTGCAGGTAGGCTACGTTAATCTTATACAAGTTATATCAATAGCCTAGGCCTAGGACGTAGGTAAAATAATGTTACCGTTAGCATTGGTTGAGTGATGGAGGCCAATTTGATTTTTGATGTATTTGTAGAAAACCATAAATGCAGTTATAGGCTACAAAGCAAATTGATAACAGCACTAATTATATCTTTCGACTGTCATCTCATTCTCTTCTGACCATAACCTAGGCCAGGGATTCCCAAACTGTGGTACGCGTACCCCCGGTGGTACGCGAGCTGCTTCTAGGGGGTACGCGAGATGAAAAGGGCTATGGCGGAATTTTAAATTTTTTCTCCATTTTAAGTCTTTTGTAATTAATTCATGAATAAATACATAATTTCGAATCAGGTCATAATGATATGGAAACATGAAATTAAAGGATATCATTTATAAACTCTGTATGTGTTCATCAAAAAAAGGGCAGCTTATTACACATGATGCCTGGAATAGCTAATATAATGCGTTACTTTTGAATGCGTTGGATGGTCCGTGGGGGTAAAGTTTCGCGGATATAACAGGTTTTTGAAAACAACAGAAACAGAAAGGAGGGAAGGAGCAAAGCTAGGAGTTATTTCAGATGGGCAAGAAAGGTAACATTAAGCTAGGCTTTACATTTAACAAACTAAAGGTAGCCTAAGTTTAGCCTTTCTAGGCTGTATAGCCTAATGTTGTCCAAACAAATACATCCTTGTCATGCGTTGTTGTAGGCCTATTATAAGATATTGTATGTGGATGTAGTTAGGCTACTATGCAGGCTAATTTTCATAACTTTTTAACTGGGGGGGGGGGGGGGGGGGGGGGGGGGAGGTGGGTTATAGAATGCGTTACGTTTTTATGTGTTTATGTGTTGGATGGTGGGGGTACGCGAGCCGAGTCGGAATGTAGGCGGTGGTACGCGGGGGGGGGAAAGTTTGGGAACCGCTGACCTAGGCTACTAACAAGTGAGTTAGCCACAACACGTTCGCTAACGTGATGGTTTTCTAATGGAAAATATATACCTGAAAGATAACCTGTCTATGATGCATGCCTAAACACCAGGCTGGGACATTTCCCCCACTATTTTCAAAGGTGATTCAAGTAAGGAAGAGCATGGCTCAATGTAAAGTAACAATGATAACACTTTCATTATGGCTGCTTTAGCCACAGACCTTCAGCTACTGTACACATTTAGAAGTGTCCACTTCATTCGCTATGTGGAGTGGATAAGCAGGTAGGCTACAATGTTGACATCCTGCTAGCCATATATGATACAGTTGGCATACGTTTTTTTTTTTTTTTTTAACTACTTATCAAGCTGTCATTCGCCGGCAGGCAGGGTGTACATATTCAGATGAAGACTTCATCACACGATAGGGTGACCAGACGTCCCGAAAAATTCAGGACAGTCCCGATATCCAAGCAGTTGTCCCGAATCCTGCCCTAATTGTCCCGAAAAATATAGGCTACTCAATCAGAATACTGAGTAGTTCTTTTCTGATAAACATTAAAAACTGTCCGTAGAGAGGTTGAGTCGACTGCATGCAGCCCCCGAAGGCAGCTAAGTGTCTGGATGCAGCCCGGCTACTTTGTTTCTTTTTGACGTTCTATAATTAGGCGCGGATATGCACTGATTTCGCGAAGCCGAGGACATTGAATGTGCAGGCAGCGCAGCAGGCAGAGCCAGCGTGTGCAAAAAAAAAAAGCGTCACGAATTTCAGCCAATCTCATCTGGTCACCCTATCACACGATGAAACAGATGTCACGTTGTGTAACTTATAGCTACAAACATGCAAACATTAGCAAACGGGTAACGTTAGCTAGCTAACTAGTAACACTCACCTTTTATGAAGATATTCCTGTTTTTCACCTTCCATACGACAGCGTTGTTAACCCATCCACTCTTGATAAAAAGATAGCTATCTGTACTTTTGTAGGCTTTCATTTTTTGTGCGGTGTAAGGTGACTGATTCTCTATAACATGTAAATATCTCCAAACTCCAAGTCTGGTAGAGACTTTGCCAGCTTCAAAGCAATGAAAACATCAGCGGGTGCTGTGTAACGTTATGGATCACACGTTCCGAGTATGTTAATCTTTTCTTGATATCTATTTGAACATTTGGTGATATATGGTCTAAATAGTTAATTGATTGTAGTATTGGAAATCTGCAATTCCCCTGGCTGGCCACTGTTCGTCGCCATTTTGTTAGCGTTTCTTGCCCGCCAGGTATCCATGGTAATCACGTGACTGCAAAGTATGAATTGCTTCCACTTTGTCTTGTATGTCTCTGTCAATTTTGTGTCCCAAGTATGTAACACTTGGTTGGCAGAAGTTGCATTTGTCACGGTTTACCCTAATGCCCCTCTCTTGGAGACGCTTTAACACTTGCTCAACCCTTTCCCAATGTTTAAGTTCAGACTTTCCTGTGATCAAAATGTCGTCCAGGTAACAGACAACGTTGGGTAGACCTTGAGGTATCTGATCCATAATACGCTGGAAAATTGCTGGTGAACTAGCTATCCCATAGGGTAACCTATTCATCTGGTAGAGACCCTTTGGTGTATTTATGGTACTGCTTTGATTCCTCATCTAGCTCTACCTTGGTAAAGTATTTGCCACCAGCTAACTTGGCAAACAGGTCCTTTTAGGAAGAGGGTACCCGACAAACACGGGACGTCCCCCGGACCTTATGCAGACATTCACGATGTCCCCGATTGGTCCCGAACGTCATGTTCTCTAGCGGACGTTCCGGTGACCTTATTGACGTCCGGAGCAAGTTATCGGTTGGTTACTGCGTGACGTCCGGTGCAGGACTTTCTGGGGACGTCACCGTCAGGTCCCTTGGATGACATTTGCATTTGGTCATTTCAAATACCTTCTAAGGACCCGACAATAACCTTATACCGGGGACATGGGGGGGATGTTTGTTTATTCACACATGGCAGCGGAGTTGAGAGCGCTCTGGCTACCGCCTGCAGGACGGAGACATCACATCCATGCATGACTTCACGTTACACGTCTGGGGATGACTAAAGTATCTATCTATCTAGTCTGTTAGTCTCTCTAGCAGTAGCTGCATTAGCCTACCGTAGTCTAAGGCAACATATCATACAGTTAATGAAGTTGTGCGTCTATTTGCTCATAGACGCACAACTTCATAAACTGGGAAAAGGGTTGTTAACGTTAAACTCAAAATGTAGGCCTATGTGCTACATAATTCAGCATGTCTGCATATGCAGACATGCTGAATTATGTAGCACATACATTTTGAGTTTAACGTTAATGTATAACGTTACAAACTAGGGAAGGGATTTTATCAAATTCATGTTGGCTGATGTGATGCTTGGTGTAACGTTAGCAAAGTCGCTGTTCTTAGCTTCTAGCTTAGCCTACAATGCGCATTTCTTCAGACAACTGTCATTACGTGATGCATGTAACATGCTCTAAATAGGCAGTGGTTTATTTAACGTAGTCACGTACTTATTATCTGTTTCATTTTCAGAAACACACACACGGCCGAATTGGGACTGAACCGACTTTTGGAGCTGAATACGATGCAATAAAACTAGAGAAATGTTAAAAACAGACCACGTAGCATTTGTTTAGGGTTGTCTAGCAACATAAGTGACTACTTAATTTGTAAAGCAAAACGATCTAGCTCTACATTGCAGAAGAATTAAGGATACTGCTTCTTCATGACTTGTTTAAATGTCATTGTAATTTATTTGACGCATTCTCGCGTTTAAAAGTGTCACGCATAGCTGTCCCCGATGTTACAGCAGCTCCTTGTGGAAACAGCAAAGAGTGCACATATCCGATAAGATTTCTGACAAGGAGCAAGCTCTCTGCCTCACCAGAGCCTTACTGTTTATTAATAAAACAATGATATAGAATAGAAACATCTGGAATCTATTTATTTCATCTTAAAGTTGGCTACAAAGTGCATTCATAGCCTAGAGAAAACGATACATTTTTCTTTATCTGCAATGTTCCAGGAAAATAGGCTTACATGTATAGGATGTCCCTGTTTGATCACAGGTCCAAGAAAACGAGTGGATATAACATCAATGCATTCTAGTTATGTTTCATGTAGGCTACTTTATTTCATGTTGAGTTTTGCTTCCCAGCATGCATTGCATATTTTTTGTATTTTTGGCTATTATTAGTTTTTAATATTTTGAAACAATATGGTTTGAACAATTTATCTTAGGCTAGCCTAGGCCTACTCTGATGATGTTTTGAACAATATGCTACGAGATATGCCCATTAAAACGTATTCGGAGGACGTGATTTCATACATGCGTGAAAATATGAGGTGAGTGAAGTTGATTGTGTAGTTGTAGATCAAGTCATTAATGCGTGTTCATGTTCTGTCTACCTCTCTCCTAGCAACGCTGAGACTTACAGGATGTAATACCATACCAAATCGCGCTTTATGTTTTTTTGTTTTTTTTACCATCGCGGAAATATAAACATCCCGCGCATAACGTCGTGGTGACCATTACAGGACGTCCTCTCAAAGTCTCGTGGACGTCTTTTAGACCTCCCGAACAGAGGTCCGCGGGACGTAAAGGGAACCCTACACAATGTCGAGGAGGTGACGTTCGCCAGGGGACCTTTAGGGGACGTCGCCAGGACTTTATTTTGTTTACTGGGTATTTGTCTACTTCTAACCAGGGATTTATGGTTACTTTATAGTCACCACAAATTCTAACCTCACCATTAGTTTTTGGTATGCACACAATTGGAGTAGCCCATTCACTGTATTCTACAGGCGTACACACTCCTTTCTCCTGTAACTTAGTTAACTGCTTGTTAACAGCAGAACTCAATGCATAGGGTACTGATCTAGCCTTACAGGATTTTGGAGTAGCCTTCTCAACAACTCGAAGCTTGGCCTTCACCCCTGAGATCACTCCTCTATCAGCATTGAACACTGGAGCATATTTCTCGTATAACTTAGTCATTGGATCTGCAAGTGGCACATGGTTTACTCTAGATCAGTCAAAGCACAGATACTGAATCCAATTCCTACCCATTAGAGTTGGACCACTTCCCTTTGACACTAACAAGGTGAGTTGTTCTGTCTGAACTCACATCACATGGCTGTAGTTTACACTTCTTAAACCTCTTTTCGTACAGCTTCTCTGAAATTATGCTCATCGCTGCACCTGTGTCTACTTCCATTTTTATCTTGACACCATTGCATCTTACCATTACCATGTATGGCTTTACGTACTCACTGTCACCTTTCACTGAAAACAGTCCAAAGTCCTTTTTGTCCCCTGGTGCATCCATGTTCTGAGGATGCACCAGGACTGAGCACAGTTCTGAGGATGTCCTCGCACGTCCAGGTTTAGCGCAGAGCAGCCACTGGGTGTCGCAGATCGTTGCCTCATCCCTGTAGTACCTGGTCCCTTGTCCGGTGGTTCCCTCGCGAAGTAGCGGGTCTCTCGCTCTGCTGTAGTGTTTTTCCCAAAGGCATGCTGTCTGCTGAAGCTGTTGCCCTGGCTGGATGTCTCTCTCGTCGCTGCATTCCTGCAGGCACGTTCTAGAGGTCCTTTCTTGTTGCAGGCTCGGCACTGGAAATCTTTGTATTTGCACTTTGCAGCTGAATGACCCTCTCGCTGACATCTGTAGCAGGTGTCTCCGCTAGCACTTGGCGTTTGCTTTTTTTCAGTTGCCTTTTCACGAGCATGAGCTTTCCCTCTGTTGCTGCTCACACTATCTGTTCTCAGCGGCGTTTGCTGGAACGTTTTTAAACTGCTGGTTGTGGACTCGAAATTATTCACGATGTCCTTTACTTTTGCCCATTTTAGCCGTTCTCTATAAGCAGCGCTCAACAGCTTAGTTCTTAGCCCTTTATTGCTAATGCCATAAACTAGCTGATCACGTAAGTGTTCTTCTAGGGTCGCGCCAAATTCGCAAGTGGTTGCCAGTCCTTTTAGTGCAGCAATATATTCTGACAAAGACTCTCCACTTTGTTGCTTTCGTGCACGGAACGTGTAACGCTCACTTAATATGTTGTTCTTTGGAACATAAAACTCTCTCAATGCTTTAACAATGTCCTCAAATGAGTTTTCAGAAGGCTTTTTCAGAGCTAATAAGTCTGTCAGTAATGAGAATGACTTTGCACCTACCACGGATAAGAAAACAGCCCTTCGTTTTTCTTCCTGAATTCCGTTGGCTTCCACAAACTGTGCAAAACGTTGCTCATACTGGTCATAATTAATTACTAATGTACAGATTAATTTCTCATTCCATATTTACTTGCAATTCTTTCTGTCTGGTGAAAACATAAAGCGTATAAAAATGTGCCTGTGGGTAAGAAAGGATGTATATGCATTTTATTATGACCGCCGCGCAGCGAAGCGGCGGTCATATAGGTTTAGTCAGATTTTTTTTTTTTTTTTTTTTCGCATGCCCAAATTTCCGTCAAGGAGTCCCGGGACACTGAAAGACCGGGGTACACGAAACTTGGTGGGCATGTAACCCCCATGGATAGCATGGAACCATCGTTTTTCGTTTTGATCTGTAGCCCCCCCGCTGAACTGGACACCCCGAAAGGAGGGTAGGGCAGACACAGTTTTCTGTGAATATCTCGAGAACCATAGGGTTTAGGAGGACCTTTTTTTTTTTGTATGTTGATCTCAAAGGGCAATGCCAACCCATTCCATAACCACTCATTTCATGTATAGTGCCACCTAGTTAAACACAAAAAAGTAAAAATGAGGTGTTGTAATCACAGGTATCTGTGACCTAACATAGTCAAAACTGCACGAAATTGGAAGTGTAGGATCATTATGACACCTTCTGTATGCACGCCAAGTTTCGTGGAATTCCGTTAATGGGGGGCCACACAATAAATTAATTTATGTTACTGTACACCAACTGGCCTGTAGGTGGCCGGACACAGTTTTCTGTGAATATCTCGAGAACCGTAGGGCCTAGGAGGACCACCTTTTTTTGTATGTTTGTCTTAAGGGGCCATGTCACCCATCCCATTACCACTAATTTCATGTATAGCGCCACCTATTTAAAAAATTAGGTGTTTTCATCACAATATCTCTGGCTGACATGGTCAAAACTGCACAAAATTGCAGCCTCTGAATGCATACCAAGTTTCGTGGACTTTCGTTCATGGGGGGCCATACAATAAATTAATTTATGTGTACATTTAGTGACCGTACACCAACAGAGTTTTCTGTGAATATCTTGAGAACCATAGGGCCTAGGATGACCAATTTTTTGCGTATGTTTGCCTCCAGGGGTCATGTTAACCCATTCCATATGCACACATGTGCATAAATAGATATTCACACACACACACATACATTCACAGTAATCATACGTATGACACATACACATATGTACGCATGCATGCACATGCACACACACAGGCACACACACAGGCACACCCACAAGCACATACACACACACACACATACACACACAAACATAAACACGTACACGCACACATGCACATGTGGGGTTGTATAAAATGTATTTTACATGTGAAATCTATGAACTAATCATGTTTTGGTACTTGTTGTCTAGCAGATACCAGTGAGAATTGAGTGTGCATAATGCAATTCAGTGAAACAGTTAGAATCATATATGCCTTTAACCTTTTGTTTTTAGCCAGCAGCCAGACCAGCAGATACCCTGACTTTGCTGAATTACTGAAGCTAAGCAGGCTTAGTTAGTACTTGGATAAGAAACCTCCTTGGAAGAGTAGGTTCCTGCTGGAAGTGGTGTTGGTTGCTGGCCAGTAGGTGGCACTCTTCCCTCTGGCCAAAAGCCACCAACCAAATATCAATCCCAATGTCCAATTGCAGTGACAGGGAGACTGTACTGCAGGAGATGTTTTACTTTGCATGAATGTTAAATTGAGGTCCTGATTCACCATGGTTGTTAAAGATCCCATGGCACTTATCGCAAAGAGTAGGTGGTTCCCTGATTTGCTTTATTTATGTACACATACATAAAGACACACACACACACACACACACACACTACATATCCGCACACAACACACACAACACGCACAAACACGCACACAAACACATAAACACACACACACCCTCACACACATGCACCCACTACAAACACACCTACATACACAAACACACACACAGACACACACACATATTCACAAAAACAACCATACACTCTGCACACACTCAATTACAAACACACAAAAAAAGAAACAAAGTAGGAAATGAACACAATTTGACAAGCGTGACTTATTTTTGTGGAAAAAATGTGCTGGACGGTGGTCATATTTTGTACTGCTCTGCGGTACATCTAGTTTAATATAATATAATATCACTGTGACATTAATGCTACAGGGTTAATGGCAACTGTTGGCAATCCACATTAATTGTATTTAATGAAATACATACATTTGGCATTTTACACAGCTTGGTTTAGCATCCAGCAGAATTAGACCTCTGTTGACAGTCACTGGTAATGGCACCAAGTGACTCCAAGACGTGGTGGGATCATTTCAGCTGTCATGATGAGGGTAGCTAATTTCAGGATGCTGAATGGGCCATGAATCGTCTGTGGCATGGCAAACAGCTTGGCAAAATGGCACAGCATGTTCAAAGTAGTGTTATCTTTGAAGCCTCAAAGTGAAGATCGTAGTGGGTGAGGCGACATAAGGAGCTTTTCTAGGTCAGGGTTTGGCTTGGGTGGTACAGACCCTTGCCAGAAGACAGAGCAGCTGTGTATGTGTGTGTGTGTGTGTGTGTGCATGTGTGTTTAGGTGTGTGTGTACGTATGTATGTTTGTGTGTGTGTGTGTGTGTGTGTGTGCATGTGCGTGTGTGATGCTGCATGAGATGGCAGCCGCCAGTTCATTCTCTCGCTGAATCCCAAAAGCCTTGCATCATACCTTTGTGTTCTGTCACCTGTGATCTCTCTCACTCCCTCCCTCTTCCTCTGTCTTTCTTCCTCCTGCCCTCCTCTCTCTCTCGATCTCTCTCTCTCTGTTCCTGTGCCTTTGTCCTTGATCCACAGTGTCACCACTCCACGGTGCGTCTGCTCAGTAATGGCTGATTTGCATGCAAATGGTGGAGGGAGGCACAAACATGAGGCATCCTCACTTCATACGAGAGGAAGTGAGAGAGAGAGAGAAACCGAGAGAGAGAAAGAACAATGAAAGAGAGAGCACAATGAGAGAGAGATAGAAAGAGCAATGAGAGAGATGTGAAAGATGGAAGAGAGAGTTCTCGGAATTATCTGTTTCACACTGAATTATATTAATTAGAGGCGTCACACCTGCCTGTTAGCTCCTGTATAGGATGCAAGGCTGCTGATCACCGTCAGCCTCCCTGTAGATCTCTCTTGTAGCAGTTCATCCCTCTTGAGCTTCCAGGTGAAATGCAGGAATTAAATGTAGTGTGTGTGTGTGGGGGGGGGGGAAAGGGGGGGGCAGTTTAGCAAATGGGTTCACTTCTCTTGTTTTATTTTTTATTTTCTTTGTTGCTTTCCCAAAACTACCACACATAAATATACATGGACACACACACACAGGCACACACACATATGCGCACACACACACACCAGGCTCCCAAGGGAACTTCAGACTGACAGACTGTGCCTGTGGATGCAAACCCCCCACAGTGGCTCATGGGAAATGTAGGCGGATGCCCCCCCCCCCCACACACACACATGTGATGAGTGTGTGTATGTATGGCTCTGTATGAACGTGAATGACTGCATGGAAGTCCATCTGTGACTATATCTGTGTGTGCATGTGTAATGTTCTGCATGTGTTGTTTGTATGTGTGTGTGTGTGTGTGTGTGTGTGTGTGTGTGTGTGTGCCTGAGCTGAGGCATCTCTGCTGCTGTGGTGACGACGACTCGTCTGGCGTCTCTGACATGAAAGCTGCTCTCCGTGGTGCCTCTGGTGCATCTGAGGAGTCCACAGATCTTCCCCTGCCCCACAGATCTTCCCCTGCCCCTCAGCGATTAAATAAGAATTTTTGATTACAGTAACAGGGTTATTAATTATGAAGTGACCGCGCTGCTCGTGGCTGTTTGGAGAGGACGGGCGCCTTCTAGAGCCTTACACCCACGCCCGCCCCCTCACCACCACCACGAGGGTTAGCCGCTCCAGAGTTGAGGAACAGTCGCGCTGGCACAACTGGACAAACTAAGATAGTCATGTGTTGCTGTTATGCCGATTTGGTTTGAGGTTGTTTCCTGAACTAGGGTCAGTTTGTTCACTCTGGCCTGATCATGGTAATAGTTATGGTTATGTGATTTATATGTATATATATGATTTGTCCAAAGTGACTTACAAATAAAAACAATACAATAGTTAAAAACAGTGAACAGTTTTAAAATGTTGGTAAGACTACACTAAGGAAAATAGTAATAATATCAATGCAATATCAATGATCTAATGAAAATAAACGAATACCATGAAATACAAACGATAACTCATAAGAACCACTTAATAATTAAGTGTGCTAAACAGTCTTTAGACCCCTCTCAAAAGACCCAAACTATCACAGGAACGGAGAGCACTGGGCAAATCCATCAACAAGGAACAAATGTGGAAAATGTATATATTATCTTATATAAGGACATTGAATTGCCTTGGTATGAAATGCGCTATTTAAATAAAACTGCCTTGTCTTGCCTGTTATAACAACATCACAACAACTATTTATTATCCTAAGATGGTTTTATATAAAGGAACTTTAGATTTGTGTGTTTGTGCACCTTGGATATCAATCAGTTGCTGATTTAAAGACCTTATTTCTCTATTGGATGAACTACACTGTCAACCAGTGTACCGATATTTGCAGAGATCATCAGAGGTGCCGTTTCTGTGGAAGGGAAGAACCGGATGTGGAGGAGTCAGTGGAGTGAGTGTTTGTGGACTGTAAGCTGGAGACATTGTGCCAGGGTACAGTTGAAAAGAAAGTATTTCAGGTGTGATTTATACCTGTGAATTTATCATGTTGATCCACTATGCTAAAATGCAAAGCTACTGACAGCCACACAATCTGTCAGAGCTGTCACACACACACACACACACACACACACATAGAAACCATACCACTCTCTATCATACCCACAGGCAAACACACACACACACACAAACACTCACGTCACATCCACCTAACTTATAAAGATGCTGGTGCACCCTCTTGTCCCCACCTCTTTGTTCCCCTGAAGGCTAATTTGGCGCGCAGCCCAGCTAGCGCAGCCCAGGCATACATAGCCATTGTAGTTAGCGCCGCTAATCAGCTCAATATGCCCTCTGTCAGGGATGTGTGAAGATGACGAGAGACCGCGCATCAACGCTGAGGGTGAGATTCTTATCCCTCCCTGCCTCCCTAAGGACACTCAAACACACACACACTTGCACACACAGACCTGTGATATATGACTCTTGCTTTTTGTCTCTCTCCATTTTGTTCTCTCTCAGAAAACATGCACACACACATGCACGCACAAGCACACACACACACACACACAGATACACTCTTTCAGACACATACACACAAGAATACACATTAGCATGCACACTAACATTAAAAATGGCATGATACACTACCCAAGATGTGCACACACGCACACTGCACATACACACACACACACACACGCACATATGTAAGCGCACATTATGAAGTGTCACACTGTCACAAAAGCCACTCCTCCACACGGCAGCCTCTCATTTACAAACAGCTGATTGGCCATCATCTCAAGAGCCTATTTGATGTATGTGGCTGAGCTCATCATTTCTATGGCTGGCTGCCATGGAGATAATGACAGTGGAGGCTCCTCTCACTGGACTATCTGTTGATGTCAGTGTTGGCCTTGTCCACAGAGAGAAAAAGACATGGTCATGACAGGAGACACATGAAAACATTCTATAGAAACATCTGTGGGCTCTATTGATTATTATGTCAACATAAAGATCCAGAAAAACATACTACCTTGCTTCTCTCAGGATTTGTACAAGCTGTTGTGAAGACATGTTGTGCCGTTTGAAGGAAAGACTTGCTTTTGTTGGATGCAGGGTAGGAATTTCACGGCGGCTACGACGGCCCCTTACGTTGGCCGTGATGCCCCTTTGAAAATCAGAGGTTTACAGGCCATGTGGCCTTGGTGCCCCTTCTTTCAATATTCTGGTTTGCGTCCGACTAATAGCGTATTTTATTAACCTATGGCCTGACAAAATAATCTTAGCATTCACAGCGCAAATTAATGTAATCTTTTACGCAGTAGAGAAAGTGACAGCGCACGCAAGAAAGAAAGTGCGTCTAGATTCACCCATTCTTCTCAGTTGAACTACTCGCGAAGTAGCCTACTCATCATACAGACATCACAAGTATCACATCACATGAAAGAGCCTTTTCTCAGCTTTTAAACGATGTTCGCCGTTTGGTGAACGGTTCGCGAGACAAATAAATACTATGATTAAATTGAATCATAAATTCTAGGTTCTGCGCCTATCTCCCATTCATCTTGGTGGAATACTTCACAAACCCTTCGTTCAAAACATGGCAAACCATATATCAAAATAAACAGCAGACCTTACCGAACACGAAGGTTTAAAGCAGTCCCCTGTACAGTCAGCCATTCCAGAGTAATCCGGTTTTGAATTTGCAGCAAATTTCGACATGCATGTCTCCAAATTTGGGCTTTAAGTTTCACAATGTGTTTAAATGTTTTTCTATGTGATTTCATAACAGGCCAAATACAAAATAAATGTTACAAATATCGCCTAGATGTCGGTAAATATTAAAATCAGAGGATATACAGCTGACTAACAGTTTGTTAAAGTAGCCTTAATGATCACAAAATGCTAAGCATGCATCTAGGCTATTTGAGTTTCTTAAAGCTGAGCTGTGCTTAAATTGTTCAATACATGATTTCATAACAGGCCAAATATAAAACAAAAATTAAATATAGCCTAGATATCTGTAAATAGATGATCAGATGATTTACAGTTCTATGTAATATGTCATGTTTCATGTTTTTGTAATGTCTCATACAGTGATGCAGGTCTGCTGCTGTGAATAGGCTAAATACAATTTTGATCATTTGTATAGCCTACTGTATAGTTAACTTTGGCCTTGGTGCCCTGACATGTGGACTTTGTGCCCCCCATCAAATATGCCCAACTGAAGGCCAAGTGGCCTTGCCCCTAAAATGGTGAAATTCCAAGCCTGGTTGTATGTTAAATGTGTTGTACAAAAAGACTTTGCAAACATAAACAATTTTGAACAGACTGGTTTTGGTTATGCCTGTGTGTTAAGTGTATTGAAAATGTGATGTCACAGTGTACAGAAGCATTAAAGCGTTGGGGAAAAACTGATTAAACTAATTGAATTTTGTGTGATTACATAAATCAAATTTGAAGATGAGGTAGGTGGAAAGATTTGCAATATGTGGTGAATTAAAAAAAAAATAGAATAATGTCAGTATGTCAACTAGTTTCTCACATAAACAGGTCATGTTTATGATAACGTGTGTCGTGGTGTGTGTCTAGGGTGGGCTTTTTTGCCTTTCGGCTAGACTTGTGTCTCTGGTGTGTTTTCAGGCATCTGCAACACATTGGGAAGGAAAGGGTGGTGTGTGTACAAGTGTGTGTGTGTGTGTGAGAGAGAGAGAGAGAGTGTGAATGTGTTTGTGCATGAGTGTGTGCATGTTGCACAGTGCATATGTATCTCCCTGTAAACAGCAGATGTGGAGTGATCGTTGTGTAGACTTGCACCTGTCTCAAAACCACTCTCTTGCTCTCTCTCTCTCCCTCTCTCTCTCTTGTTCTCTCTGTGACACATACATATACACACACACACACACACACACACATACACACACACACACACATGCACACACTCTCTCACACACACAGGCACATTCACACACAGAAACAGGCTCTTCTGGCCCTGACAGTGTGTGTTGGCCCTGCTGTACCAGACTGTGTTTGTATGCGGGCCAGGCTGTCCTGGAATGCCCCAGCTGTGTGCTAATGAACACGCGGTTCTCATAAACGGACTCACTCACTCGGCCTGGCCCGCGCTGTGCGCCTGGTCCGACTGTGACTGGGGGCATTCTCATGAGAGAGCCACGACAGCCCCAGACAGCCCGTTCACGACCGCAGAGGAGTTGAGATTCATACAAGAGACAGTTCAGTTTCTGTTTAATTCCGCTCAGTTCTAAAGGGTTCTCAATCCTCTCTGGAGCCCTGATGGCACAGATCATCGGTTCTCATTTGACTTCGACAAGCTCTTACACGATTAGACTAACATGTGCTTAGAGTCAGTTCTGTTGTGCAGCTCAGTTGAAATTGATTTAGAAGAAGAAAAAAAACCTTAAATATTAGGTGTCCATTCAACTCGAACCATGAATTTCAAAATCTGCTTCACACATTCCCAATCCCGTATAGTTCATTTAGTTCACTTTGCGATGATTCAGAAGCTCCTCAGGAACTGTCATGGTTCAGAAGTGATGCTTTTTGAAGCTCATGGGTGAGTCAGTGAGATGAGAAATTGGCCCCCAACATCAGCTGGCAAAAAAGAAAAGCTGCCAGCGATTCCCGCAACTGGGTCAGACAGAGAGACAATAGTGCGACCCGAAAGGAAGGCTGAGTGACAGACAGACAAATAGACAGAGAGACAGGGCAGGAAATACTCACACAATGCACAGAGAGGGATCATTTACTTTTGATGCCGGATTGTGACAGTCATGCAGAGAGAGGGAGAAAGAGAGAGAGAGAGAGAGTTTGATGGTGAACAAAACTACTATCAGAGATATGTGTGAATAAGCGTTGAGATGAATGTGAGGGATGTAGGATTGAGTAAACATAGGTGAGTGAAACGTTCCACATACTCGACGCACCCGACCGGTAGCGCGACAATGTGACGTCACAGAAGCGCCGTAACCATTTATACTCGCGCGTCGTGGTCACGACACTAGTTGCAATATTCTCCTGAACAGAGGTGTCACTGTTGTGAAAAGATTAACGCTAACTACGTTACACAGCAGAAGAAGCTGCATTAAGAAACACCATAGATATATACACTAGATGTCGCCTTGACTACTGCTGTTCATTGGAACGAATGCGTCAATCGAGATGCCATCTTGCTTCAGTGATCCACTCCTCTATAATGCATTAGCGTCAATCTGGGCAAAGATCTAGCGAAAATAAAATCACCATAAATCGTCAAAATCTCAAGCAATTATCTAGTTTTTTGGGTTGTTCCAACTGACAGGCATGTATTTATGGTTGAGTCTAGAGAAAACTAAGCTTAAGACGATAATAAAGATACATTTTACCCGTCTAGCCCCATAGACTCCCATTCATTCTGCACTAGCTAGCGGCGGCCCCTAGAGGAACAATGAGTAAACTGCAACCAGGTTCGATACAATGAAAGTAAACAGGCTCTTCGTAGACAGGCTCTGGTTGAGGCCACATACCCCTCGTCTCGTTTACTCATGTAAGTTGTAATCTCACCAGAAGTTGCTGTAGATCTGTAGAACATTTACCTCTGCTACTACATAGGCTACGCCAGTCGTTACTTTTATAATCATGGGTCAGTGCCATGGGCAAACGAGATGTAGCTTAATTCATAAATGACAAAGCCATGAGAAAGGTGATTTTCTTACATTTCAACAACAAAGAAGCCGATCTGCCATCATTGTGAGAAGTTCCCAAATTTGTCGATAATCGCTAAAAAGGTTTTCTATCGCTGGGGATGGCCAAACGTCGCTAAATAGGTAACGCTGACAATACAGGAGAACTAGTTTAGCGCTTCAGATCCCTGTACCAAGATGGCGGCGGTGTTGACGCATGCTGAGAAGCAGAAGGCGACATCTAGTGTATATATCTATGAAGAAACACTAGTAGCAGAGAATGTAAACGGGCTCTGCTATTAGCTAGCCTCTGTGATGGTACTTCAGACTTTGGTTGCTACTATTCACAACTACCACCATCATTATCATCTAGTTTCCAAGGTGTGCGCACAGGTAGATAGATAGATGGATATATAGATAGATACTTTAGTCATCCCGAGGGAAATTTTAATAATTTAAACAGTTTAGTTAGCTGGCTAGCTAGCTAACAGCTGGCTGAGTTTGTGTAATTTCCTGAAGTGGAAAGAGATTTTGTTCAGGCCTTAATAGATATCCTTTGTTTGAAAATAAATAGTTTCTATTCTTTCCTCTTAATTCCATGTGTTGCAACTCTCGCTGGTAACTTTGTTCAAGTTCAAGTTCAAGTAGTTTATTGTCCTGGGTGACGAAATTTCTGGGCTGGGCTAAGCCCCCTATGTTGAGACATCCTAAAGATGCCCCTGTTGTCATGTGCTTATAAAGGAATTATGAAATGGTGTGTGTGTGTGTGTGGATAGATAGACAGGATGAATGGATGAATTAGTCAGTGAGTGGGTGGATGGATAGACAGATGAATGGTATGGGATGATAGATAGATGAACCTGCGATGACTCATGGGAGGATGAGTGAGTGAGTGAGTGTGAGAGTGAGTGAGTGTGTGTGTGTGTGAGTGAGTGAGTGAATGTGTGTGTGAGTGAGTGAATGTGTGAGTGAGTGAGTGTATGTTTGAGTGAGTGAGTGAATGAATGTGTGAGTGAGTGAATGTGTGTGAGAGTGGGTGAGTATGTGGGTGTGTGTGGAGGGATTAGATGGCTAGATGAATGGTTGAAGTGAGCCAGAGTGTGCAGGGTGGAGGCAGAGTGTGCAGGGTGGAGGCAGAGTGTGCAGGGTGGAGCCAGAGTGTGCAGGGTGGAGGCAGAGTGGAGGCAGAGTGTGCAGGGTGGAGGCAGAGTGTGCAGGGTGGAGGCAGAGTGGAGGCAGAGTGGAGGCAGGGTGTGCAGGGTGGAGGCAGAGTGGAGGCAGGGTGTGCAGGGTGGAGGCAGAGTGTGCAGGGTGATGGCAGAGTGTGCAGGGTGGAGGCAGAGTGTGCAGGGTGATGGCAGAGTGTGCAGGGTGATGGCAGAGTGTGCAGGGTGATGGCAAGATATAAAGAGTGACAGAAGAGCAGAGAGAGAGAGGCACTGCTGGCCTTGTGCCCGTTTGTGTGTGTGTGTGTGTGTGTGGTGTATGCTGTGCTGTGTATGTGTGTATGTATATGACAGTGTGTGTGTGTGCTCACGCATTAGCTGAGCCCAGCCCATCACTTGCCTCAGTGCACTCGACCCTTTAATCATCGGCCATCAGAAACCCACTGAGCAGACACCTCTGGCCCCAACCCAGTCCAGATCTGGCTTGCATTTGGCCCATATGTGACTCAAGTAATTGGCAGAACCACCAAAGCACTGTAGAGAGCCCAGATACATATGCAGGCAGCTCAATGCAAGCTAGCGGCGGTGGGTTTTTGATGCAGTGAACATGTGACAGATGATGGGAGATTTTCAGCTTTAGCTGAAATATTGATTTCGCTTTTACTTTTTTGTGTGCAGTTTGTGTGTGTGTATGTGTGGGATCGTATTTATGAGGGCATACTGTATGTGATTGAAGGACTCTCAACTTGATGCAAAACCATTTTCATGGAAATGTATGAATGCTCTTTTGTGTGAGCTCAAAAGTGTGTATTTGTGTGTGTGTGTGTGTGTGTGCATGCGTGTGTTTGTGTGTGCTTACAGGCAAGTGTGTGTGTGACCACTTGGACATGTACTGTATGTGTACAGTAGAGCATGTGATTGAAGGGCTCAGGAAATTCAAGAAATGCTGTATGCTGTAAAGTGCTTGTGTGTGTGTGTGTGTGTGTGTGGCCAAAGGGATATTTACACGACAACAAAATGCTTTGAAAACTACATATTTTTTTTGTATGCATGCCAGTGCCACATATACAACACTTTTTGAGAACTCATCCTCATCTTCATCCAGATTCACGAAAAAAATGTGGAGAAAACACATTTTCAAGAGAAAATGCATAGTATCATTATAGACACACACAGACACACACAAACACAGACAGGGAACAGGTCATTAGAGAGATACACACACCCATACATAGCCTACTCACATACCTACAAACATGTCTCTGATATATTGGCTAACATGTCCAAAGAGCCAGGCCATTCTGGTCACTGCCGGGATTCTCTGCTCAAAGGGGAAATCCCTGGCAAACCTCACCACGGGCTTCCCCATAATGACACAGTCACTGGTGTGTGTTCACTTGTAGATGTCTCCCATTCTGGTGATCCCCTTTTTGAAATAATAGATTTGCTTCAGGATGGGTTTAAGTTTTAAGCAACAATTAGTGTTCTTAGTTACTTTAAAGCATTATGTTTTTTTTCCCAATAATCTTGGAGTGAATTACACAATTGACCTGTCGCTAAGCGCCGATGAGCCAATGACAGTCCAGCCTCAAAGGACTCGGACATCAGCTCGGACAGCTCCATAGGAAACAACAGGGAGGAGGCATAAAATTACAAATTAATGGTTATTTATGGAGTTTATTTCCTCAAAAAACCCCGACGGATAACCATGGTCAAGCGTTAGGGGACGTGTAATACTGATAGCAGGTACCCAGAGAGACTAGAAAACTCTGAACACACTGAGATTAGTGCACAATTCTCTTTCCAGGACAGCCTTCCAGACCGTAGCAGGCGGAGCACTCCTGGGGTCCCTTTCTGGGTTCCTTTTCTGGGGTTCCCTTTCTGGGTTCCTTTTCTGGGTTCCTTTTCTGGGGTTCCCTTTCTGGATTGCTTTTCTGGGGTCCCTTTCTGAGTTCCTTTTCTGGGTTCCCTTTCTCTGCCCGCTGAGGCCCTGGAGGCCATTTCCTGAGGAGTGTTCCTGTGTTCCTTAGCCAGTTGTGATTGTAGGGTAAAACAGATACAGGACCTGACTGCAAGGTGCAATACAGGAACAGGTGATGAAAGGGTGACAGAAAAGGGATGGAAAGAGAGAGAGAGAGAAAATCAGAGAGAGAGAGATAGGGAGCAAGATAGATGGAGAGAAAGAAAAAGAAAGACAACAGGAGGAAAGAAAAGAGAGGAATAGAGAGAGAGAGAGAGAGAGAATCTCTTCATCATGGGTGGTAATGGGAGGGCAGTCCACAGACACAGCTGGGCACCTCTCTGCCTTCCCGGGGCGAGTGCCATACCAATGCTGTCAAGATTTACTTTGAGCAATAGGCAAACAGTATGAGCATGTGTGTGTGTGTGTGTGTGTGTGTGTGTGTGTGTGTGTGTGTGTGTGTTTGTGAACGCATGTGTTTGTGTGTGTGTGTGTGTCTGTGTGTGCGCCGTTCTGTTTCATTAGACCTCCATCACAGCCAAATGGCCCCTCAGTCCACCAGTCAACATCAGCCAGGGAGAAGAGACAGGCAATGAAGGTGGGCGGCCAACCCCGTCACTACATTAAAACCCTAAAAATAACTCCAAAAGAAAAAAAAAACTGAAAAAGAACGAGTGGCACTGTAACACTGGGTGGAGGGCTGTCTCCCTCCCTCCCTCCCTCCCTCCTCCTTGGGTTGCTTCATCCCCCTCTTCTTTCCCTTCCCACCCTCCACCCATTCCTCTCTCACCCCCTCATCCTGTTCTTCGCACGCAGTCTCACCCACACTCACAGTCACGCTGCCCGCAGCCGCCAATACACACACACACAGCCACACACCCACATATACACACACACACACACACACACACACACACAGGCTTAGAGACATTCACTCATATATTCACATATATGGCTACACATGCACAAAGGACACACTAGACAACAACACTAATGCACACTACAACAGTACAAGTACAGTTGTACAGTACAAGTACTACAACAGCACAAGTACACTCTCGCAAATAGACACATCAACACACAAAAACACACCACATTTATATAATCAGTTACACACACGCACACACGCACACACACACACACACACACACACACACACACACACACACACACACAGTGTACCCAACACCACACAACCCTGAACACCTCAGCTTACACCTCGGCGCTGACTGTATGAACTTCATTACCGTTATACAAACACCATTAAGCCCCCACCCCAGCACACTCACACACACATACACACAAACTCTTTCTTTCTTTCTCTCTCTGTCTCTCTTTCTTCCTCGTTCACACACACACACACACACACACACAAGCAAATGCACATGCACACATAAACATAAAGTGCCCCACCCTCACATACACTTAACACCATCCCCAGGCCATGCGTAAGTACTTACAATCGAGCACACACCCCTGGGCCTCACCCCCGCATTTGCCCCTAGCTGACCCCGGAGGGTGCTCAGACGCACAGACCACAGGCTCACGGGCAGACGCCGGCTTTGGCAGCGGCCCGAAAGAGGGTGGCGAACGGGCCCAGACTGGCACTGGCACTGGCTATGGCACCAGCGGCAGGCGGGCACAGGCGTAGGCACGGCCACGGGCGATGGGCATGAGTGGTGGAGAGGGAGCGGAGAGTGTGGGAGGAGGGAGAGAGGAGGGCAGGAGAGCTTTAATTATAGGCTCGTGGATGGGGGCATGCAGCGTGGCATGGTGCGGTTCAGTATGGCGCATCTCGGCGCGGCGTGGTGCTTTACGGTCTCCGTGAGGCCTGGCATCACTTTTCATCTGAACCACAGGCTGCGGGCAGTGTCTGCCTTTAGATGCCCATGCAGAAACACACACTCACATATGGACTCTCACTCACACACATAGAAACACACACTCACTCACATATGGACTCTCACTCACACACATAGACACACACACTCACTCACACACACACACACACACACACACACACACACACACACACTCTCTTTCTTTCTACTATACACAACCACAGTGCAGAACTAGAACAAAGGACGATGAAAGACACACGCAAGCACACTCACAAGCACACACACACACAAACACACACACACACACACACAAAAACACACACACACACACACACACATTTCAAGCCAGGTCAAGCACACACACTCAAAGAGAGAAAGAGCACTAAGGCACAGCAACAGAAAAAGTTGGAGAACTAGAAAAGACGCATTAGAAAGTAAAAAAACTAAAAAATGTAAATAATTAAAGTGAAAAGAAAATAACAGAAACACATGCAGATATTGGGACAGCTGCTTCAACTGCTGTGCTTCATGTGGATAAGAGTTCAAATGAGAAAAGAAGGTAAAAGAGAGGAAGAGGGAGGGAAAAAGAGAGAGGGAGAAAGAGAGAGAGAAAGGGAGGAAGAGAGGGAGAAAGGGAGGAAGAGAGGGAGAAAGAGGGAGAAAGGGAGGAAGAGAGTGTAAGGGGTGAAGAGGAAAAAATCTGAGAATCAGCAGTGGAGATGTTTGAAGCAGGGATCAGTGCAGAGATGCTTTTGAGCGAAGCCTTGGCTAGATGAACAGACCAAACTCATCTCAGATCATCTCCCCCAACCCCCCTTCCTCTCTTCTGGACTGTCTCATCCTCTCTCTTTCTCTCTCTCTTTCTCTCTCTCAGTCTCTCTCGCTCTAGCTCTCTTTTCCTCTCTCTCTTTCTATCTCTCCCGAGGGATATCACCTCAAAGTGTCAGCGTCTCTCTTTGAAAAGTTGGTCCACAGCACCCAGCCAGCCATCCCGCCTGTGACTGTTTCCCTCCTCTGCCATGCTGTTTGGACGTGGCAGGAAATGCTAAGTCAGGCAAGACACTTCTGAGAATGTTTCTCAGTTTCTCCTCTCCCTCCCTCTTTCTCTCTCTCTGAAACACATGCTGAACCCCCTGACAGAGGACACTGGACATCTCATACACTTTCTCCTGTTGCCCCCCCCCCCTCTCTCTTACCCATTTGTCCCATCACTTTATTCTGCTTTATGTCTGGTGTTCTCTCTCTCCCTCTCTCTCTCTCTCTCTCTGCTTTCATGCATTCCCTATTCCAAATGCTCAAGTTGTGAATGTGAAGTTTGTAACTCTGCTGCAATTGCATTGCTCTGTGTCCTTCAGCCGAGTCTTAGTTCTTGCTTGCACCTGTAAATGGCAGAGGACAGGTGGAACAGAGACAGGTTAAGAGTTAAAGGTCATGTGAATGTGAATTCCTGAGCTGTCAAACGTGTGTGTGTGTGTGTGTTTGTGTTGTGCATGTGTGTGTCTGTGTGTTTGTATCTGTGTGTGACTACTGTATAGAGAGCAGAACAGCTATTACGCGATTACAAGGGTGTGGACTGTGGACCACTGAGAAAGAATGAAAGAAAGAAAGAAAAAAAGAAAGAAAGGGAAAAAAAAGAAAGAAATAGAAAGAGATTTTTAAGCAGACCAATAGTCAGTGGTCTTTATGGGCCACTGACCCCTTCTCGTCCCCTCCAGCTCCACTTCTTCACTCTTATGTCTCTCACACCCTTTTGTCTGTCTGTTACTGTATTTTGCCCTCTCTCATGCAGACAGCCTCTTTATATGTTTCCCTCTTCAGTGCTCCTCTCCTGAACCCTGTCAGACTCTGTCTGCTGCTCCCTGTCTCTTCTGATCCAAAGCGAAACATTTAACGTGTGAAAGGTTTAGTGGGGGAGTGGAGGTAGACTCAAAGGAAACTGGTTCACATAAAAAGAAAACCCCCTCTGAAGAATAATTCCTCTCTCAACCTCTTATGGAGTATTGTCTTAGCACTGTCCTACCATGCTACTACACCAACGCTTGAATGTTGAGTGTCCTTGGGAGTTCATGACTCTGTGGGACAAAAATAACAATGTTCAACGGTAAAAAATAAAAGAAATACCCAAAAGTTGTGTAATTAAAACCGATGACACATTTCTTGCTAACTTGCTAGCTGCCTGCGACTCCAAAGTTCTTCACCCAGAGATTTTGCCTTTGAAGATATGCATCTGTCTCAGCCAAGCTAGGGTAATGATAGGCTGTCTGCGCTGGAGTTGTAATAACCACAGTTCAAAGGTACGAACAAAATGATGAATTATCCAGGTTTGTTACCTTCAGCTCAACTTGAGAAGGCGTCCCTCAACCACACGGCTGGGAATAGATTCAAACCGACTCGTGACAGTTGCACCTATTATTTGACGATGCTTGGAGGGGCTCTCTGCCGCTCTCAAATTGGATGGCGTCTCTGGGAATGAATTATCAAAGGCGGTGGCGGAGATTAATAAATCATCAGCCGGTTTTCTCACCCGTGTTATGTTTATTTCACAAACTCTTCTTCTGACTCCTTTTCCTCTCTTTTGCTCTCTTCCTCTCTCTCCCTCTCTCCATCTATCTCTCCCTGTGTTTCTGTATCACCCCATCTCTTAGTGTTTGAGTCTCCTCTATATTCCCTCTGCCCAGATCTCCACTGTCTGAGACAACGATGACGCATGAAAGTATAGGAAGCACTGAGGTAGTAGTTCCTGTGTGTGTGTGTGTGTGTGTGTGTGTGTGTTGGATGGCATGGGTCCTCCCCCTCCAGACACCACTGCCCTCCTGCCACCTTCCTTCCTGTGTGCCTGTGTGTGTGTGTGTGTGTGTGTGAGTGTGCTAGCCCAACAGCTCCTCTGATTAGCAGTCTGTAATTCCCTCATGGTAAACAAGGTCACTGGAGACTGAAGGTCGATAAAGTGCAGAGAGGGAGAGAGAGAGAGGAAAGGGAGAGAAAGAGAGAGAGTTTAATATTCAGACTCACAGTGCATCTTAAATATTTTATTACTTCCAGCTGTTTGATGTTAAGGAGGCTCACTGGAGACGATATACCCCCCCCCCCCCCCCCCCCCCCACCACACACAGACAGACACACACACACATAGCCTACATATAAACACAAACAGCCATACACACAAGCAAACACACACACACACACAGAAAGAAACATACCCTTTTGCTGGAGTACTGTGCATGTCTGATTTGAATATATGATTTCTCCTTTCATTATTAACTGTATTTATTTATTAATTTGTTAGCCTCAGAGTTAATTATCTGTGCGGTCTTTATTGCTTGTGTGGCCTGGCTGCTCTTCTCCCTCTCCACCTCACGGGAGCTGGGGAGAAGACATTCATCCCTGGGTAAGCGCTGTCCTTCATTCTTTCTTTCTGCCCTTCTTTCTCTGTTCTGCTGTTTATTTATTTGTTTTTTTTGTCCCTTTCCATTTTCTTCATTATTTTCTTTAGTTCTTTCTTCATTCATCCTTTTTTGTCTCCTTATGTATCTGTCTGTGCTCAGCTTCTACCACTCATTCCTAGCATTTCGTAAGAAAACGTTTTGCAAATATTTTTTCTAACTCTCTCTTGAACGTGATTGTTATGAGGAACCCCCTTTCCAAATGTATGGCTCACCACCACACAGCATGTTTGCATAGGCCTACTCCATGTGGCTGCATGTGTGAATGGGCATCTGAATGCGTCGCTACTCAAAGGTCCCTGCTGAGGCCTTTGTGAGGACTCCCTTTAGTAGCGTGCATGAACTCTTCTATAAACCCTGTCTTTGTGAAAGCTCCTTTTGTGTAGAGTTTGTGAACAGATCCATGAAGACTATTTCTGTGGAAAAATGTGTTTATATGCTCTCCGAATCGCTCCTCCTCAGTTGGAACAGGGTGGGTTTGTGTGACTTGCACTCTTCTCTTCCATCACTCTCTCCTCTCTTTCTCTCATCTCCCTCCTTCCTCACTGCTTCTGTCTACCCCAGAAGTTCAATCAGCATCAGAGCTTGCCCAATTAATTCTGTGTGAATGCAGTGTGCGATGACATAATTAACAGTTATTATAAGCTTAAATTAAATATGAATAAATATTCATTGATGATCAGTCAAGAGGAGAGAAGAATAATCCACTTTGGAAGGAAGCGTACTCTTTCACAGTCCATCTCAAGACAAAGCAGCCATTCTTTTGCACCCCCATAATCTTTCCATAATAATTAGACTGTGGGGTGTTCAGTTTAGAGGATAGTCTCATAATTAATAAAAACAATGAACATATATTAGTCTCACACTCTTGAAATACTGGCATCTCATTATTGCAAATGGTGGCAATATTAGTGCTAGATAATTTTCTACCTGTGGATAGTGTGTGTGTGTGTGAGAAAGAGAGAGAGAGAGAGAGAGAGATAAAATACAAAGATGTCTAATATGTATGTAGTCTCACAATTGTCCTTTCTCTGTCTACCCCTTACACACACACAGTACACATTTTATTCTCTTGCGTTCACACACACACACACACACACACACATCTATATCTATCTATCTATCTATCTATCTATCTATATATTTAACTATAAGATTTACAATAGCAATATTAGACCACATATGTGCTTAATGAGCACATGTGTGTGAAAGTTTGAACACAACAGAGGCAAACAAAGGAACTGAATGCCGACTGAGGCTGCCAAAAGTGGAAGGGCGGAGGAGCACGGTGTGTAGAGAGGGAAAGACTGATTTAGTGAGAATGATTAGTGGACAGAGAGACTGCATTGAGAGATGGATAGAATAAAAGGGTGTTTGTCAGAGAAAGATAGAAAGAAGTAGGAAGAGGCAGAAGACTGGTTGAAGAGTGGAGCATGGTGTCTGGATCAAAACGATATGCATGCATGCACTGCAGACTATGAGGCAGGCTGCCTTCCAACATGCCTTCCATGTACTGGAATGTTTGTGTGAGTGTGTATATGTGTGTGAGTGAGTGTATGTGTGTGTGTGAGTGAGTGTATGTGTGTGTGAGTGAGTGAGTGTATGTGTGTGTGAGTGAGTGTATGTGTGTGTGCGGTCGTTTGTGTGTGAGTTGTATGTGTGTATGTGTGTGTGTGAGTGAGTGTATGTGTGTGTGCGTGCGTGTGTTTGTGCCTCTCCAGCAGGACCCTAGATCAAAACCATGCCGCCCCTCCTTCTCCCCCTCTCCATGACTTTCTCTCTCCTCCCCCTCTCTCATTAAAATCTGTGGGCTCTGGTTTCTAATTAAATCCCACTTGAAAAGTCTTAAAAGTCAGCCTCAGATTGATTCAATTTGCATTTCTGAACAGGGAACATTGCCTAAAAGGATTAATAAATTGGTCGAAAAAATGCCTCTTTCTTCCCCGTGTCATCACAGCTCCTAAGACAACATCCAAGAAAAAATATCCTTGCAACACAGAACACACACATGAACACGTGCTTACACACATGCACAGGCACAAAGCCATGAGATGATGCATACACACACACACACACACTATTGTGTGACTAGTTTGAGTCATGATGGCTCTGCCATACCCTGTTCATTTTTATGCTTCAAGGTACTTGATTGAAAATGATTGCAAAACATGAGTTGTCTTTCAGTTCAGTTAAAATTACTTTTACATCAATCTATTGACAGCCAACCATAAAGAATATTGCAACATTGCTTACAGCTTCGCAGATGTCTCATGTTTGAGATTTGTAGAAGAACAGAATGATTGACACCTCACCATGTGCTTGGTTGTCTATAGCTGAGGAAGAAAAAAACATATTAATGTTTGGGTAACTTACCGGTGCTATTTATGGTGCTGCCACATCCCTTCAACCTTTATAAAAATATCTGTGCAAATATTATGGATCAACATTAATTGCTGACTTCATTAATTGCCGTTTCTGAAGCTACACATGCACATACTTTTATGAATTATGCATTTTGTCTCACAATATTATTTTGACTTTTCACAAACAAATATTTCTAGAGGTCTACTGGTACATAAAAACTGTTCTTCAGTACAACAGATATATTTTTTATCTTTATTGTATATATTTAACGCCAACATGTGCTGATTGCATTGATTAGATACAGACACACAGACATATGAACATGGAGTGTGTTGCTTTCCATTCAAGCCATGTAGACCAAAGTAAGTGAAACCTGCATGATCTCTCTCTCTCTCAAGACTACTGAGAGAAATAAATGTGTACTGTATATCAATTGCACTTCACTTGCAATGCACAGCTGTAGGCCTACTGGAAACAGAACAACACTGACACCCAGTGTAAGTGATGATTACAGCAAAAACAAAGAATATACACCGTCTCTTCTTTCATTTGACTGAACTGCAATTTTTTATTTTCATTTCACTTTGCAAAAAGAAAAAAAATGCTATTCTTCACCACCTTCAGCGGCAACATAGCCTATAGTAGACCCATTTTAGGTCAAACTATTTACATACAATTTATATGTTCAATCAAGCTAATGTAATTAGGACTGGAATACAACTCCACAAAGCAACCACAGGTGCTTGTGTGTATCTGAGTGTGCTTTGTGTAGGCCTACGTGAGTGACTCCCGCTGGACTGAGGCCTCTTTTGATGCGATGCGGTTCGACAGCCGTGAAGCAGCTCAAATCAAGCGAGTGGGCGGCTGCAATTAACTCCCTCTCGCCGCGTGAATCCACTCATCATTGCCTGGAGTGTAGGGGGCTGTTTGCCCACACTGGACGTGTCGCGGTCGACCATGTGCTTTCGCTCTGCGGAGTCCCCTCCTCTGCCGTACACTAAGAGGACTCTCAGCGATGCCTTTGTGGAAAATGAGCGTCACCAAACCAATTGGCCTGGGCAGCTCTGATTTCTTCGCTCATTCTCTCCTGATACAGCGTAAACATTCTTGTTATTAAAGAACAGAGACGTGTGTACGATCATTCGTCACTGCCATTTGTGTGGTTACTGTAGCTTGGATCAGAATGTGGCGCCTTACAGCAGGCTCAAACCTCACACGCACAATTTCATGAAGGACGCAGGAGAATTTAGATGAAAGAGTTGTTTGGGAATCAAGTTTTGAATGCATTTGATTAAATACTGGACTGGACGAGAACATGTTTTGGCTATTTCACTGAAATAGGCTATTGTACTCTTTAATTACATTGTAATTGACGGAACATGTTAATGTTGTCAAATGAACAACAGAAATCTTATCTTTCTTCACTGATTTTGTGTACCTCTACAACTCTGTGGTACCTCCACATTTTGAATATTTTTAGTTTTACTAAACCAGTGCACTTACCTCGATGGTCATAAGCCATTTTGGCAACTTCAGACTAGGTTGTCAGTAAGTACTTCAGATTCACTGAGTTTCAAGCAGTTCACTACAGATTCAATATCCATTCAGATATCCATTTTGGTGCACAAACAGTTTACATACTTTACAGTGTCATTCCTGTCACTCAGACACCTGACATATGTCACCCCTGTCAAATGACAATGGCCTATCTATCTATCTATCTATCTATCTATCAAATGACAATGGTTTATCTATACAAACTGTAAAAAAAAATATTTAGGAACCTCCAGGAAGAATAGCATGAGGTGCAGGCCACATATTTCGATTTGTTGCAATAGACAACTTATAAGTGTTGGATCTAACTTCTCTCTCTTACTGTCACCTCGGGACATGTGGGTCAGGTGGCATGGAGCTGAAAATGTAGGATAGAGATAAGATGTTCCTCTTGCAAATATATACAATTTGGAATGGTACAATCATCACCCAGAGATTTATAGTGCGAAAAAAGTCTTAAAGGGACACCAGGCAACGTTTCCGTGTTAATTACTCATCTTCGTAAGTCGGTATATGGTTAAATGACTCATTACAGGGCGAATGAAGACTCTCTCGCCCGCCCCTACTGCCTGTAGGAAGAATATCCCGCTTGCAAGTTCAGTGTGTCGTACCCGCCGACCGAAGCAGTTTCAGTTTACATCCTGCATCCACAGCACAGAGGCAGGCTAACGAAACGCTAGTGATTGTTGCAAACATGTGTATAATGGCAGAGCCGGCGAAGAAGCAGCGAAAACTCTTGACGGAAGATGCAAAGAAAATAAAAGAGCTTCAGACCGAGCGAGGGGGAGTTTCGTAGAGAAAAAAGCATCAAGCTTGCCTGGTGTTCCTTTAACAATTTCTTTCACAGCTCTTTTTTACAACTGGACACATGTTCGAAGCAATGCGTTATTATGACAATGACTCTGGCGCCATCTTCTGGAAGACAACAAGAATCTCCATTCTATTTATTCTATCATTCCATCCTATCTTTACCCAGTTTGACTAAAGCAGCAGTAGAGTTTTGGCTGCTGCAGACGATGATTGCCCAGGAGAATGATTATGTGTGATCAGCAGATTAAGTGTGAAAAGGCTTGCAGAGCTGTGACGAAGTGGAGAAAACATTGTGGCAACCACAAGCAGCTTTCTCTACACTTGTGTGCCAAATGACGATGCCAAAAGCTCATTATTCGGTCATTGTGGGAAATGTAATCAGCATATGCAATGCATATACATAAGTAAGGTGCAAAGACATACACACAAACAAGGAGACACATAATCTTTTAACAGAATCAAATCAAATTTACTGCCTTGCACAACAGACAGACTGAGGAAGTCATTTGTCCCCAGGGCCATTGAACTGTTCAATGCTTCACTTAAAGGAAGAGAGAGACTTCTCTGTCTGCCTCTTCACCCCCTCCATGTTTGAATACTGTCTGTCCACTAGCCACTTTTTACCACTGTCTTTCTGCCTCACTGTTTGCGTGCTATATTAGCACATTATGCATAACCCCTCCCTCCATGCCATAGCCGAACTGTGGCCACACTTATACCTTTTCTTAAAATAGTTATATATATATATAGATATATAGACTCTATTCTTGCACTGTTGCACTGTTGGACTTACTCATTTGCACTATCACCATGACACTCACTCACACAGAGCACCTTACCTTACCTTACTATGCACAGAGAATCACAGGCTCAGTCCCTGCCTCAGTCATTGCAAGCGCCTCTTGATTGATTAATCACCACTATGTGGATACTGTTTTTAGAATTGATTTAGATTAAGTGTTAGTTAGTATAATTTGTATTTTAGTATATTCTTTATATCCTACTGTCCTTATTGCTTAGTTGTGTTTTTATATTATATACTTTTAATTACTTTTTCTGCTGTTAGTGAATGTGTGTGTGTTATCTGTATGCTACTGAGACCTTGAATTTCCCCTGGGGATCAATAAAGTATCTATCTATCTATCTATCTATCTAGGTGTTTTTGAATACATAATTGTTTATGCTCCTTACCAGAGTTCATGGATAGATAAGCTGGGGCCCCCTGTCAGTGCTGGGCCCTTAGAATCAATCTAAACCGCAAAAGTGCCCTTGCTCAACTGTACATCACCCAACAGGAGCAGGATGCACTCTAAATCTAATTCTGTTTCTATTGCATTTCTAATTTGAGCTTGCTTCAGCTGCGGAGAGCAAGCTACACTCTGGGGGCTAGAGTGGGTGCTTTCTTGATCAGCTGGGTGATGCTAGCCTACATGTCCACATGAGGTCACCACTGAGGTGGACACCCAGGTATTTAAAGGTGCTCTCCACCTCACACTCCCACATTCCTCATATCCACAATCAAGACTTTCAGTTGGGTTACTACGTCCAGGACGGTACGGTATGGTGGCCAATTCATGTGTGAAAATGCTTCCTTGTCCTCCCTGAAGCACTCTTTCAGTTTGTTAATTAATTAATAAATTAATTAAATTAATCCTGGTGTGGTCATGTTGTCTAATAACTTCGCATTTACTCTATTCCAAAGTGAAGGGCAGGCCAAGAGTATGAAATACATGAAGAGATGCACTCATCATACATAGTGCCCGCTGCACAAGCCTCGGGCAGTTTAATAATCTGGAGTTGTCTCAGCTGGACTAGTGTAGTGGGCCCAGCAAAGTTAGCCTGCCAAATGAAGTCCTACCTGAATTGAATGACCAGGTAATCTCGTCAATGGATTTTCTTTCTCTTTTTTGTTTGTTAAATAATACAATAGAATATTTTTTTTTGCCACACTGCTCCGCCATGGACACTACAGGGAGAATATGGAGTGAGACAACAGCTGAAAACAAGATGAGGGAGGGTTGCATGTAACATGATTTTTTCCCCAGACAATCTCAGTGGTTGGTATTTTGGAAATGTTAAGGTTTTGTGTAAAATACACTTCCTTAACATGATATGCACGGACACATAGCCTATCAATAAGAGCCGTCGGGTGACGGCAGAGCCTTGCTCAGAATGTTGAAGAAGTTGAAATGCCTTGGTATTTAATTCAAAATGGAGATCATATAGGAGGGTCAAGATATGGTGACCCCTCTACCTGGACATTTTTGTTATGTGAGCACACATGCGCGCGCGCACACACACACACACACACACAAACAAACAAACAAACAAACAAACAAACAAACAAACAATCCTATGGGTGGGGTGGGGGAGGTAAATCATAGGTCAAGCGTTTGCTATGGCTGAATTATAACAGCCAAAAGTGATACCAAATGGGAGAGATGTGCTGCGCGACTCTTTTCTTTGGCCAGGCAGTCAACATGTTCGCCTGTTGGCCGACAGGAGGCATACTTTCCCAACATTTCAGTCTAACCAAATCCCCCCATCTAGCTCCGAGTAGGCTACTGGTTCGTGGCTCGGCTGGCAACCCCATTCGTCTCGTCTCTACACACACAAGCACATTCGAAACATGGCGGATAGGCACTACTAACCCACATCAGAAAATACACAAACCCACCTCAAGGTAAACCCACTTCTGGAGCATGCGAGTGATTATAATCAGTTCCACTCCCAGTCTCTTCGTTGCACATGAACGTTCTGCGTTCTAGGCGATTTCCCGGTGCATGTTTCAAACACGCTGTCACATTTGTTTGGTAGTTCGCAACATTATGGCTCATGGCTAAGAAAACAATGTTAGCTGGGTTCCCGCTATCACGTAGCTTAGCTTATTAAAGCGTAATAGCTGCTGTGAAGCATGCTCGGCGTATTCGTTTTGTGTTAAAGCGCGCCGTTGTATTTATTGTTCTTGGGTGCCCAAGTTATTTACGCACAAACTGAACTGAACACGACGCGTGGCTCAACCCTCCCTGGTCAGCTCCCCATTATAACATTAGTCCAGTGTTCGGGCTTTGTGTTTTGAAACGGTAGCCTACAGCTCACGCTTTCTTTTAGGTAACCTCAATTCAAAATATTATTATTTTTTTTTTTTTATATAATTCATGACCTCTTTGATACTACTGTGACTTTTTGTTACCTGCTTCAGGAAATCAGATTGCTGTTCCATCTTAATCAGACGCTAGCTAATCAGTTAGCTGGGAATGGGATAACTGTCCCAGGAATATAACGTTGCTCGCTCCTGTCAATTTTTTTTCTTGGGAAGAAGGAAGAGGGAGGGAACTGCTCGCCTATGTTTGGACGCAATCCCTTGAGTTGGCGCAAGAAAAAGGCGCAATTCTTTTGAAAGAAATCACAACTGAAGGCGGCACATTTCAACAGTTATGCAAGATTGAGGTAGGTAACAGTTTTTAATCACCGATGTTGTTTGTCTTTCAGTTGTAATTCAGCCTTCAAATGTTGTAAAATAACGTCGTTTTTCATTATTATCCTTCGCCCATGCACGCTTTTTATTTAATCAACGTTACAACGTTACAAAACGATTGTTAAAACGGAATCTGTAATCAGATAACATTAGTTCTTTCGTATCTCACTGACTGTTCATAATAAACAATCACAGACTAGCCATGTTTCCCCCTTAGCTTCGGTAGTTCGAAGATTTACTCTTCTCCAGACAAAACAAATGTTCCCTCTCGGATGAACTGTCTATGACACCCTCTAATTGTCTGACCTGTTGACCCACACGTCTGAATATAGAATTGACTGACAATAACTCCTTTGGGGACAGACACACCTCTATCTCCGGTGTGGTGTCGGCATTCCATTGCTTACTACTAGACCTAAAGAGCGAGAGGGGAAATTAATTTCCATGTTTATTTTTGCTGTGCAAATATCTTCTTATGTTCAGCTCTCTTGTTTGACTGACCTCCTGTTCACTGGGACAAGAGGGGTTGGGGATGACCAGGCATGTTTGCCCTTAAGCCTGTGGCTGTGCATTGGCATACGGGGGAAAATCCCCTCATCACTTTCTCTATTGCTTTCTACTCTCAGGGTGCATCTCTCTTCAGGGATTGGTTATAGCTGGACAATGAAGAAGCCAGTACCACAAAAAGGTAAGGTCATGCTTACTTTAGTCTAACAAGTTCAACATGAACAAATGTTAATGATGGTGAAATAGTTGTGAATATATTTCATGTCATACCATCTTTCATCAAATAAGAGATAATAAAAACATCTCTAATGATCAAATGTAAGGCAGTTTCTACATTGCATAGTAGGGGTAGACTAAGTTCTCACCATCTCTGCACAGCTATTGAGTGGAAGGATGGAAGACGAATCAAACATCCACGCAGCGGCCGACCGTCGCGGGTGCCATCTCAATACCAAGGTACAAACCACCATAACATAATATCAGTGACAGGCTGGAATCACAAAATATGCTCATCACATTTCCCCTCGACTGCATTCATTTATTGTAAATAAAGAAACAGGTTAACTCTCCTGTTTAGCAACAGTTTGTGTACTTTTCCCATCAGGAAATATCTCCACTCAAAAAAGCAACCCTCTGTTTTTTTTATCAAGTCAGATACAGTAGTCTCTGTCTGTGGATTTTGAGTATGAAACACAAAATCATTAGTGACATGCAGCCATCCAACTTAATTCAGTACCTGAGACAACTAGCTGTCTGTTGGTTACAGACCCTGCAGTTTTGTTCTTGTAAATGGACTACATTAATGGTCTCTTCTCTTGATGTCCAATCAGCAGGCCACTTTAGCTGGGACAAATACCTGAAGGAGACGGGTGCTACTGCTGCTCCAGCCCACTGCTTCAGACAGGTTAGTGTCAACCACTCGCTACTCACCAAAACCACAGGGTTTCCATGATGCTGTGGACCAAACGTGAAAAGAACTGGGGCCGGTTCCCAGATAACGCTCACTCTTAGCGCGCTAAGAAGACTCGAAAGATATATCTTACCAAAGTTGTTCATGTTCCTAAATGTGTTCCCCGAAGTGTCCCTTAGGAAGCTTCTAAACACGCTGCCTCTTACGTTCGACGTTACAAAGGCGCTGTCCCAAGTGAAGGTGCTGGATTAGTTGGCATCGATTGCTCAAGAATCGATTTTCCACTTCACGCGAAGGTGCATGATGGCGTTAAGAAAGACAACATGTTCTATGCAAATGAAACATTCCTCAAATTATTCCAGTAACATTTATTTTAACATAGTTTAAGTTATCAGTAAAATATACACTATTAATTAAATTAATTAAATTGTCAGTAATATGTTCACACGATATGTTGTGATCTGCACGTTTATGGCCGCGTATCCCTTTCGCAATATGTACGCCTGATCAATCACTGATGGATTGGCGATAGGGATGAGTGTGCCATCCACCAGGCCCAAGACTCAGGGGATGCCAGCAATGGCATGGCAGCCCTGGTGCACCTCCTGGACCTCCTGACGTGTTGCCAGCAGCTGGATGTAATCCCCGGCATGGCTAGAGTTTTGAGAGTGAAATGTTGTCCCATTACTCCCCGATATAGGATTTCAGTTGCTCAACAGTATGGGGTATTCTAAGTCATGTTTTTCATTCAATTATGCACCTAATTTAACATATCTGGACTGCAGACAGGCCATTTTAGCACCTGGACTCATCATCTATGGAGAAATACAATTTAAATATGTGCAGAATTAATTTTGGCATTGTTTTCCTGAAATAGTCAAGGTTACATTGCCTGGATGGGAGTATATGTTGCTCAAAACCTGTATACATCATTCAGAATTGATTGTGCTTTGCCAAATGTGCAAGATGCCCATGCTCTAGGCACTAATGCTCCTCCACACCATCATAGATGTTGGGTTTTGAACTGAACACTAAAACAAGTTGGATAGGTTGTATAGGCCCTCTCCTCTTTAGCCCAGATGAGTCCATGATTTTCAAAATGAATGGCAAATTTTGATTGGTCTAAACACAGGACCTTTTTCCATGTTACCTCAGTCCATTTTAGGCCCAGATAAGAAGACCACAGCCATCCAATTGGTTTTTCAGCTCTTTCCCTTGTTTGCAAAGATTTCTCTGGATTCTCTGAATGTTTTAATGATATTATGTCCTGTAGATGATGAACTGCCCAAATACTTCACAATTGCATCTTAAGAAACATTAAAATTACATTGTTTCATCATTTGTGCACACAGGTTTACACAGAGTGATGAATACCCCTACATCTTTACTTCTAAGAGACCCGGCCTCTCTGGGATGCTCTTTTTCATGCCCAATCGTGTTGCCAGTTACCTTAATTAGTTGTGAAATATTCCTCCTTTTGTTTTATTTATCATTACACAACTTTTCCAGCATTTTGTTAGCCCCGTCCCAACTTTTTTTGAAACATGTTGCTGGTATCAAATTCGAAATTAACATATATTTTCCATGAAATAGTCAAATTTGTCATTTTTAACATTTGATATGTTGTCTGTGTCCTTTTTGCAACTAAATATAAGTTTAAGAAAGTTGCAGATTATTACAATCTGTTTTTATTCACATTTTACACAACGTCCCAACTTTTTCTGTTTTAGGGTTGTGTATCACTATATTAAGAAAAGGTATAAGTGTGGCCACAATTCGGCTGTGGCATGAAGGGAGGGGTTGTGCATATGTGCTAATATAGCACGCAAACAGTGAGGCAGAAAGACAGTGGTAAAAAGTGGCTAGTGGACAGACAGTATCCAAACATGGAGGGGGTGAAGAGGCAGACAGACTATGCGGAGAAGTCTATCTCTCCTCTTCCCTTAAGTGAAGCATTGAACAGTTCAATGGCCTTGGGGACAAATTACTTCCTCAGTCTGTCTGTTGTGCAAGGCAGTGAGCGAAGTCTCCAGCTGATCAGGCTCTTCTGCGTTACAATAGTGCTTTGGAGTGGATGACACTCATTGTCCAAGATGTTGATCAGTTTGTTCAGGGTCCTTTTGTCAGATATTGAAGTGATGCACTCCAGTTCAGCTCCCATTACAGAGCCAGCTTTCCTTACCAGCCTGTCAAGTCGTCCCGCATCCTTCTTATTTGTGCTTCCTTCCCAGCATACCACTGCATAGAAGAGGACGGTGGCAACAACAGACTGGTAGAACATCCTGAGGAGCTTGCTGCACACATTGAAGGACCGCAGCCTCCTCAGGAAGTACAGCCTGCTCTGCCCTTTCTTGTAGAGTGCGTCAGTGATGGCTGACCAGTAGGGGTGGCCGATATATATAGTCTGCGATAATATCGTGATTTTTGTTTTAACGATGTGCAAATTGACATTATCGAGTATTTAAATTATTTATGGGGAAAAAACACTCGAAATCACGCACTGAAGACTCATACATTCCCAGGAGGTAGGCTATGCGGGAGAAGTGCAGAAGTGCAGCAGAGCAAGTGTCACATGATCACTAGTGGGTCACAACGTTGTCCCACGCAGCCTAATGTTTATTTTGTGCAGCGAGAGTAGCCTACTTGGGATTTTATGCGGCTACTTCTGTTCAAGTAGCATTGATGAGACAGTCACGTTTTTTCCTACACGGTATTATATGGAGAGAAAACATTAGCCTTTGAGTATTTTAATAGTCAGTTGTAAACAAATAACTATTCTCATGTAACTCTTTTGTAAATGGACTAAAGTTCGCTCTAAATATCTATGTTTACCGATTATGCTAACCGTTAGCATCTCTATGGGATTTCTCATATACATTAGCCATAAGCTAACGCATTAGTTTCTATTCTGTAACTTGGAATGCTAGCCTACGTGATTGCTCTAAAACAAAACATAGAAGAAAATAACTGAGATGTAGGCTACTCTGTTGGTCTGCTCTTAGTTTTACAGTGAATCCTATGTAAAGGTTTGAAAGGAACTTCAGCTTCAGACTTTCTCTTGGGAAACTGTTAGGCCTATTCATCTTATCTAATGTAGCTGGCTAGACCATGTCATTGCCACACACACAAGTGGGGGCAGAATTGGAAATGTGCCATAGAGTGACAATGCATTGGTTGATTTGGTTAAAAAGTCACAGGTTAGGTTATTGGTTATTATTGTAATGATGCTATTCATAAATAATGAGCTGTAAAGTAACTCAGACTTTAACAAAAACAATTTTTTAAAGGATATCGACTAATTATCGTTATCGTCAAAATCACAAAAAATATCGAGATATTAATTTTTGTCCATATCGCCCACCCCTACTGACCAGTCCAGTTTATTGTCCAGGTGGAGACCCAGATACTTGTAGGTGCTTACCACCTCCACATTGACCCAATCAATGGAGACGGGTAGCAGAGTGGGCTTAGACCTGCGGAAATCCACCACCATCTCCTTGGTCTTTGAAGTGTTGAGTTAAAGGTGATTGAGTTTGCACCATTGCACAAAGTCCTCCACCAGGCTCCTGTACTCTTCCTCCTGCTCGTTCCTGATACACCCCACAATTGCAGTATCGTCAGAAAACTTCTGCATCTGGCATGACTCGGTGTTGTAGCAGAAGTCCGATGTGTACAGGGTGAACAGGCCTGAGAGAGCACAGTTCCCTGTGGCGCTCCTGTGCTGCTGATCACAGTGTCAGAGAGACAGTTCTTCAGTCTGACGAACTGTGGTCGCTCGGTCAGGTAATCTGTAATCCAGGTTACCAGATAAGCGTCCACACCCATCTGCAAGAGTTTGTCTCCCAGTCTGAGGGGTTGGATGGTGTTAAAAGCACTTGAGCAATCAAAGAACATAATTCTCACAGCACTTTTCCCCTTGTCTAGGTGAAAATGTGTCCTGTGTAGAAGATAAGTGATGGCATCGTTCACGCCCACTTTCTCCTGGTATGCAAACTGTAACGGGTCTAGTGCATGGCGTACCTGGGGTCTGAGCATACCTACTGTAAGACCAATCGCTCCATTGTCTTCATCACATGTGATGTTAGAGCGACAGGTCTGTAGTCATTAAGCTCACTGGGGTGTGGCTTCTTAGGGACGGGGGTGAGACATGATGTCTTCCACAATGTTGGAACTTGTCTGAGGCGTAGACTCAAATTGACAATGTGCTTCAGTGGCTCCCCCAGTTCAGCAGCACAGGCCTTGAGTAGCCTTGGACACAGTCTGTCAGGCCCCACTGCCTTATTGAGGTGAAGTTTCTTTAGTTGATCTGCTGTGATGATGATGGGGGGGTGTGAGGGGTGCATCTGGGATCTGTGTGTCTGTTGGCTGTTGACTGAGGTCGTTGACACCTCATTGTTCGTGATCGCTATGTGTGTGGGGGGAGGGGGGGTGCAATATCCAGTGATAGTGGGGGTACGATAGCCAGTGATGGTGGAGGTGAGTGTTGCACTGGTATTGAGGGGTTGTGGGGGCTGGGGGATGACCACCTCCTTGATGTCCCTGTCAAGGCTGCCAGAGTTGTGGACACCTCAACAGGCACAGGCAAGGAGGCACAAAGAGTGATGCAGTGGCAATGCCGGTCAAATCCCCTTATCCTCTCTGATAAGCAAAGAACAAGTGAAATAGGTGTAGACTGTCTCTGACTGTGTCTCTGTCTGCTTTCTGTCATGGGATGCCAGTCTCTCTGGCAATATATTGATCCGTTGTCAGGATCATGTATCTAATTTATTACTCTTTATTTTACTTATCAAACACTTTCCTGGACTGCAACACAACTGTGTGTGTGTGTGTGTGTTTGAACCAAAAGCCAACAGATATGCTAGAATCACAAAGAAATGGATGGGCTGTATCCCTAAAGGTGTCTGCCAGGTTTATTGGGTAGACTGTGTCAGATGGTAGAGCCAGTATTCCAAGGAAACCTGTTCAGGCTTTGCTCATGCAGCCAATAGCTTTGAAGGGACTTAATCACAGCGAGTCTACACCAGGCATGTAACTAAAGCGTTGCATTCGCAAAGTATCTGCTGCAACAATATAGACCAGTCTTCTAAAACTGTTTTACGCTCTGCAAATGGAGCGCTTCAGTTGTGGAGCCAGCGTAGCCTGGATGTCAGGGTTTTCCTCCCTGGAGATGATTAATGAGTTCAAGTCTGTTGAGGAGTGAATTATTTTCCTAGTTATAATTAACTGGCAAAAAATATTTTTTTATTCCATGTTTAACAAACCATACTTTGCTTTTGACTCTTCATTCAAAAAAATATTTTAGGTTATAAAACAAATGAAAATGGCATGGACAAAAATGTACCCTTTACCTAATAGGGTGTTGCACAACCTTCAGGGGCGATAGGTAGCTTTTAATGAGACTTCGACATCTGCCGACAGGTAGTTTGGCCCCCCCAATCATCCTTATACCCCCTCTCCCTGCAGAGCACCACCCCTCCGCTGAACGAGTTCAAAGCGGGCATGAAGCTGGAGGCACAGGACCCGCGGAACACCACCTCCACCTGCATCGCCACGGTGGTGGGGCTGACAGGCGCTCGCCTCCGCCTCCGGCTCGATGGCAGCGACAATAAGAACGACTTTTGGCGCCTTGTGGACTCGTCTGAGATCCAGCCCATCGGCAGCTGCGAGAAGAATGGAGGCATGCTTCAGCCCCCTCTGGGTGAGTTCATTTACAACAACAAACATCTCATCGTTTTAAAAAATATTTGTGACTCATGATTTTTTGATTGTGTAGTTTGGGTTATATCACTGCAGTGAGGTCAGAACAGGAGGGAGGTCCTGAGAAATAGGCTCTCAGAAATGTCCTCGAGGTGTCACTCATAAGACATGTATTTTTTGTAAACATGATACACAACAAAGCTGTGTTTGTTTTGAATGTGTTGTGTTTAGGCTTTCGCCTGAACGCCTCGTCGTGGCCCATGTTCCTGCTGAAAACCCTCAATGGAGCTGAGATGGCCCCGGCACGTATCTTTCACAAGGTACCTGTCCCACACACTAATCAAGCAGTTCCATTGATAATAGTGTAAGCTAATTATGTACGGGTCAACAGCCGCCATGACGGAGGCAAAGAACTCCATGACGCGCAGCTGAGTCCATTCATTCACTTCTTTATAGCACGTAAAGGAAACAAGCGGTTCAGTTTAAAAAAGAAGCCGACTTGTTCAGTTTGTTGTTCTTTGGTCCTGATAGTGATAACAGTGGGCGGTTAGCTTGTTTACAGTTGATTCTACTGTTCCGTAACCTGTTTCCAGGTTCAACCGTCGTTTACTATGGTTCTTACAGTTACCATTCAAATGAGAATTGATATGAAATGGTGATTAAACTTTTTTACCAGAAGGAACATATACAGAATTAATAACCACCCTACCAGCCAATATGAAAAGAGTATTTCTTCTCTCTGGGTCTCTGAATGGAACGCATCAGTTACGTGCCTGCTGTAGCCTGCCTGTGAGACAGGAATCCAAAGCCTTTGTCTACAAAATTTAGTACCAGAGGCTTCTAGAATTTTATACCAACCATCAAATGCAATGACATGAATTAATTTGATTGGTAATATGTTTTGCATTATTCATTACCATATGATAATATTAATAATAATAATGATAATAGTAGTAGTAATGATAATAAGCTTTATTTTTATAGCACCTTCATACACAGAATGCAGCTTAAAGTGCTTTACATTTGGAGCAAATAACAATAATAGAGAAAAAGAAAAAAGAAGAAACATAAAATAATAAAACTGTAACAATCAGCTTTTTCAAAAGTGACTATTACTAATAAACACGGGTATTATCCTGATCCTCCTACTGGATTATGTTTAAATAAGTTATTGAAAAAAAACAAGTTCTGACAATGCAATTTAAGTTTCAAGAATATATTTGCACACCCTTGTATTAGCAGTTTTTCAAACCCTTTTAGTTCACCCTCATTAAGTACAACTCAGTCGATTAATCCCCAAAGTGATGAAGCGCTTTTCCTTTATGAGTAGTAACCACGCACCCGACAACTGTTTGTATTCACAAACGAGCGCACGTATGTTCATAGGTTCAGCCAAGTCACTTATCTCGAAAAAATAATAATCCAATGAATCTACAGGAAAAAACACAACCTCAGCAACTCAAAAATAGATCAGCCTTACCGGTTTCCAACGCGGCAACGATCACATTAGGTCCTTTTTGGTCCGTTAAAACGGTGTGGCTTTTAGCTATTTCCACAATTAGCTTTATGTTCCAGTCGGCCGATATCTCAGGTCTCACTTAGACTCCCCAAGCATTTTTTCCTCCTCTCTCTCCTCTTCTCGTTCCCTATTTAAAGCCATTCAAAAGTTCCCGCATCCACTGATAGGTGGCGTCAGCTGACGCGTTTGACAGCCAACTGATGGGTGCGTCAGCTGCATTAGACAATCAGCTGACGGGTGTGGTTTTCCCACCCCATGTAAACCAAAGAAAACATACAGACAGTATTCCGACACAGGCCCACAGGTACATATAAAGAGTGGAAAACGAACAATGTGGAAAACACTTATCACCTGGATACTAATTATTGTCTGACCAGGTTTATTAGTGAATCCTATATAAATGATGTGGCGGTGCTACAATACAAGCAAACAAACTAACTAATAAATAAAACATCAGATAATTAGAATTAAGTAAATTTGAGAAAGATAGGATGCACTAAAGAGGAATGTTTTTAGTCTGGAGTTCAAAATGGAAAGGGTATAAGATGAGGTTGGAAGATTATTCCACAAGAGGGAGGCTTAATAGTAGAAGGCTCTGCCTCTTTGGATTACAAGAAGATTGGCACCTTGGGAGCGAAGGGGTCTTAGGCAGGGATCACATTGTCCAGAGGCAAAGCGTCAGATTTCCTATCGTTCGCTATAGTTCGGCAGCGGACCAGTTTGAGTGGCAGCGTTGCGCTACTAGCGTCAAACAATTTTAGTGTTGAGCTTGGTTTAACTTTCAAACACCGCAACGAGAGAGCAGAGCATAGACTGCAACGAGATAGAACTTCTTTGGAATTATTATGGTCTGAGCGTCACATTCCACTTTACCGCTGCCACTTTGTTATTTCCAGTGTGATCCCTGCCTTAGTGTGCAGTATATCTTGAATTTCCCCTTGGGGATCAATAAAGTATCTATCTATCTATCTATCAGTAGTGTTTCTCAAACTTTTTCAGACAAAGGACCACTTAACCAATAGAAAAGAAACGCACGGACTACCTAGCTAAAAAAAAAAGATTACACAATAATCTAGCCTACACAATAGGCCGACTCACTGAACCACCTTGCTTATTGTCTTTGCACTTTGTGTCATAGGATTCATATGATAAACTGACATATCTTACATAGACAGTGTTGCAGAACTGTTTGGATTTACATACAAGTTGGTTCAATATTGCAAACAACTCATCTATATTATATTTTACCACGTCTGCTCGGGGGCCACTTGGGATAGCTTGCGGACCACCAGTGGTCCCCGGACCACACTTTGAGAAACACTGAAGACAATGAGGTGAGAATGAGGGGACACTGAAAGCGTATAATTTGGAGATGCTGTAGATCAGTGTAGTTATTGGTTCATATTCAGCCATCGGGCAGACTGAACAGGACACAACATGCTCAGGGAAAATAGCAAGTCACAGATGAGACTATTAGTATGCCTTTGTCAGCTTGTATCATTGGATTTGCAATCTGAGAAACTGTGGAGCAGTTTACCCATGTGGAATACAAAGTCCTTGAATGCACTTCTATCTTTTTCTCTTATCTTTCTCTCTTTTTTCTCTATCTCACACACACTCACCTCCCCCTCACACTCTCCTTCTTCTCCCTGACTGATCCCTCTCTCTCTCTCCCCCTCTCATCCTTCCACCACCTTCCTCCTCTGTCTCCCGATTGGTTGGTTCCCAGCAGGAGCCGCCCGTCCCAGAGCAGAACTCCTTCCATGTGGGCATGAAGCTGGAGGCAGTGGACCGCAAGAACCCGCACTTCATCTGCCCCGCCACCGTTGGGGCACTGCGCGGCGTGGAGGTGCTGGTCACCTTCGACGGCTGGCGCGGCGCATTCGACTACTACTGCCGCTACGACTCACGCGACATCTTCCCTGTGGGCTGGTGCGCCATGACTGGAGACAACCTGCAGCCACCCGGCACCAAAGGTCAGCCACCCTACCCACCCCCCCCCCCCCCCCCCACCCCACACACACACACACACACACACACACACACACAACCCACCCCGCTATCTGCTCCTCATGTTTGTGGATGTGTTTTCTTGGTCTTTGTGTCTTGTCTGTCTCTTAAATGTCACTCATATTGAATTAATCAATCAATTGCAATGGCCTTGGTTATGGTAAGTTAAAAAGCCATAGATGTACTTCACTATGGAAAAGACTCTTCTGTACTCAGACTTTGCTCATCAGATCTCTATAGAGATCTGCTCCATTCTCATCTGTCAGAGGTGACTGCTCCTGTAGCAGAGAATATTTATCACCTAAGTTGTGGTAGTGACATCACACTTCTTATTGTAATGTAAATAGCGACCCCTGCTGGTGAGTGAGGTTAATACAAGTATTATCAGAGAGGGTACTGTTCTCTAACTCCTGACTCGTCCTCCTCTCTCTGTAGGGTACGTTTGAGTGAGTGCTTGGGCAGAAGCTATACACTGGGAGGACCAACTAGCTAATAAGACGTGATCTCTGGCTCCACAGGGGGCTTGGCATTGTTAAATTGGGGTGTTTGTTTGTTTGTTTGTTTGTTTAATTTAATTAAGGCAACTAAGGCTATTTAATGGCCAGAGCATTGTGTGTTATAGAAACTTAAATAGGTTATATATGTATATCTATGCTAATAAGATATTCTAAAACCTTCAAAGGTGGGACCTTACTAAAAGCATCAGCAATAGAATTTTGATGATAAATTTGTTATCTTTTGGTTTTTAAGGCAGGGCAACAGATCAAAATATGTCTCACTGACAGGGGCATCTTGCAAAATTGGCATAATGGAGGATCTTCACCACTCAATAGAAAGCTATGAGTGAATCTTGAATGTCCTATACGGCATCTGGTATAGACTATTTGATCGTGTCTGGATTGAAAAGAAAAAAATCTCTTCCTTACAGTAGGATGGATTTAGAATAGCTTGTTGTTGGTACATTGGTCCCATTCAGATTGCCTTAAATTGGGGCGAAAGAAGTTTCTTATTGAGGGTAAAATGTTCCCTGTTTTGTTGTTTAGTTAATTTCTTGGTCTGTAAGACCTCTGGTCAAGGTGTAGGACTACAACACTTAGGTGATAGGGCTCTGTGTGCATGGTATTCAAGGAGCAATGCCAAACCTGCTTCACATAGTATTGGTTTAGATGGCAGACTTGAGGGTGAGAAATCGGGGGCCCTTGAGGAGAGGCAATGTTAGTGTAAATAAAGTTTGGAAAAGCATGAAATAATTTGAGCGGGAAATGTATAAGGGAGGCACGTGAGAAGGAAGAGGTGAAGAGAGAGAGAGAGAAGGAGAAATGGAGAGAAATGGGGTGGAAAAGAGAGGGAGTAGAGAGTTGGGGAGGGAGAGAGAGAGGGTTACATAGGGAGAGAAGGTGGAAACATAGGGAAAGAGTGGTGAATTTGGGCAGGCTTTTTTTTTTAACAGTTTTGCTTCGTAAGGACCTGGCACCGGACCAGCTGGCATCGCTCTGCCCCGTCACACTCTGTGCTCAGCGATGGGCCTCATACGGGCACTCACACACTCACACTCAAGGGCCATCAGGGGCATGCTGAGAGGTGGAGATGAATGGTGTATTTGTGTGTGTTTCTGTGTGTGAGCAGAAAGACTAAAGCAGGGGTTCTCAATGTTTTTGGTTCCAAGGACCCCTTTTGGAGGGAGAACATTTTCCGAGGACCCCCTCATAACCGTAACATTTAAGTTTGCCATTTGTATTCTCTGAAGTTGTGGCCAGGTCCATTATCCCATGTTTTTTGCCAGATGTGCAACTTCGTCTTTTGTCAGTTTTGGATTTTATATCACTTGACAACATGGACTGACTCAAACATTTCTACACATTCATCAGCTAGCTGGCTAACAAATAAGCCAAGCTAAGCAGTAGTTGGAATGGTTCTTCATGACCTAAGAGAGGCTAAATGTGGGTAGGAGCAAATAGACACAATTTGCTTGTTTTATGGGTGAAAAGGGGCATTATCTGTAGATATTAAATTTTAAAATAATAAAACTCAACTTTATAATTTTAAGCAAATTATTTTGCGGACCCTCTGGCTATGGGTCGTGGACCCCACTTTGAGAACCACTAGACTAAAGTATCAGACAGAAGAGACTATCAAGTTTTCCTGTCGGGCTACCAGACTTCAACAACACCCTGCTTGATGGGCTATCAGAACTGATTTTGTATGGTTGTATGTTTAATCATGAGTTTGTAGTTTATTCTAAGTAGTTGTTGCAGTAGCCCATTAGTTCCACATCACTTCAAGTCAGTTTCAACCATAGGCTACATAGCAAAAACAATCTTTTAAAAAATGACAATGTAGCAACCAAATAACTTTTATGTTCAATTAAAATATAATACTGTATTTGAGAGCTTGTTAAAAGACAAACTGATGTCACAGATCCAAATAAATCTTTATGTTTCATGATCGTTCTAGTTTGTTCTTGGTAAATAGATGATTTTATTGCTTTCTCTAATAGATTCGTTGGAAAATGTAATTTTTTATTCAGGCTAATGACATTAATTTCGAGATACCAAAAACTGTGAATGTTTGCCAGACAGACTGTTTTTGTGTGAGTCACGTTGGTGTGGAACTAGATAGGGATGCACAATATTAGAGACACTGATTGAGGGTGATGGAGAGAGTGAAATCGAGAGTGTGACTGGGGGAGGGGGGGAGGGAGAGAGAGAGAGACAGAAAGGGAGGGAGAGAGATAGTGGTTGAGGGAGAGGGGGAGAGAGAGGAAAGAGTGAAAGGAGGAGCTGTGAGTGTGCGGCGAGAGAGGGAAATAAGTAGAAAATGAAAGGAAGGACAGGAGGATGAGTCACTGGAGAATAGCTTCCATTCTCAAAAGACTGTGAACTGGAGCCTCATCTGAACTTGGTTAGATTTTTGGTGTGTGTGTGTGTGTGTTTGTTTGTTAGATTGTTGTTATAAAGGGTTGTGCATGTTGACCCATTTGTCTCTGAAGAAATGTTAATACGTACAGAAGCTTCAAGTGTTCAAGCTGTGTGTGTGTGTGTGTGTGTGTGTGTGTGTGTCTGTGTGTCTGTGTGTGTGTGTGTGTGTGTGTGTGTGTGTGTGTGTGTGTGTGTTGGTGTATCAAAAAGAAGATGTATGTGTACCTGTAGGAGTATGCAGGGCCGGGCTAGAAATGGTGGCATTATCCACAGGCTCTGAGCTAGTGTGTGCATGTGTCTGTCTCTATGTGCATGCATGCATGTCTTCTATAGCTTTCTGTGCATGCAAGCATGTGTGTGTGTGTGGGTGTCATGCATGCTGTTGTGGTTGCAAGGCCTTCACATGCAAAATCATCAGGGGGCCCTCTCAAGAAAAAGGGGGCATGTAAACTGCAGAGCATGTGCACACACATATACATGCGGTGTGCGCGCACACAAACACACACACACACACATTTATATGCACACATTTGTAGACATATTTTTGATTGTTATTTAAAAGCAACCATGTCTGCTTATTATGTGCTGACAATAGTTTTGCTGTGTGATCTGTGAGGTGTGGCGAGAATTTCTAGACATTGTTTTTGAGTCCTCACAACTGTGTGAGATACCAAACCACAGGCAGGAAGGAAGCATTGTTAGGGGAAAAAAAGTGACTCGCACTGACTCTCTCACACACACACACACTCACACACACACAGACCTCCCACTCACACTGAACCGTAGATTGTCTGAGGGTTAGCCTAGAGTGCGTGTGGCTCATCCCTCTCCAACTGACCAAAACTTTAAAGCCGCAGAGCAGACTGTCCAGCAGCATCCCAGCTCCTGCAGGTATTACACTCTTCTGCCTCTATCTGCTTTATTTGTTTATTTATATATTTTGAAAAAGTTTCGTCTCTGAATGAACTGCTGGAGTGGCTTTCACTCTTGAGTGCAGCAGAGGAAGCTATTGTGTTTTGCTGATCGGATCGCTGTTGGTTATTAGTGTGGATTTCTATAGTAAGAGTAAGCTTTGTTTATCTGATCGGATCGCTGTTGGTTATTAGTGTGGATTTCTATAGTAAGAGTAAGCTTTGTTTATCTGATCGGATCGCTGTTGGTTATTAGTGTGGATTTCTATAGTAAGAGTAAGCTTTGTTTATCTGATCGGATCGCTGTTGGTTATTAGTGTGGATTTCTATAGTAAGAGTAAGCTTTGTTTATCTGATCGGATCGCTGTTGGTTATTAGTGTGGATTTCTATAGTAAGAGTAAGCTTTGTTTATCTGATCGGATCGCTGTTGGTTATTAGTGTGGATTTCTATAGTAAGAGTAAGCTTTGTTTATCTGATCGGATCGCTGTTGGTTATTAGTGTGGATTTCTATAGTAAGAGTAAGCTTTGTTTATCTGATCGGATCGCTGTTGGTTATTAGTGTGGATTTCTATAGTAAGAGTAAGCTTTGTTTATCTGATCGGATCGCTGTTGGTTATTAGTGTGGATTTCTATAGTAAGAGTAAGCTTTGTTTATCTGATCGGATCGCTGTTGGTTATTAGTGTGGATTTCTATAGTAAGAGTAAGCTTTGTTTATCTGATCGGATCGCTGTTGGTTATTAGTGTGGATTTCTATAGTAAGAGTAAGCTTTGTTTATCTGGTCCCGTCCTTTTTCTCATCTCAGCGCTTCGCTCTCTCTGTCCACTGAAGCCGTCCGTTTAGTGCCCAGCCTGGAGGAATGTGTAACACAAGTTGTCTCTTTGTTGAGAAGCGAAATGGGTCAGTTTGGCTTGGAACAAAAAAAAAAAGCCCACTCGGTCCGCTGTCTGGCCGTGTGTGTGCATAGTGTGTGTGTGTGTGTGTGTGTGTGTGTGTGTGCGTGCGTGCGTGAGTGCATGCGTTTGACATTGGGATTAGGAAGACTGTGTGTGAATGCACAGTATACGCTTCTATCTTTACAGCAATATTGTAGTGACACATACCCATGGACTCGTTAGCAATACTCCTCAAGAACAGCTAAATGCTGGCATTCTAGATTTTGTACAGTGTGCAGCCATCATGTCATCGTGTTACCATGTGTTACACCATTACCCATCATGCCTTGTTCAAGCCATTAAGTTCTCTTGGCCATGTACCTATTTCTTTTCTGTCATGGGATTTTTTTAACTGCCATTTGATCAAATGCTTTTGTTTACATTTTGTACATCCAGTCATCATGTTACTATATGTTGCACCTACAGTTTTGTCTGTGGATGCAGTTCCTGAGGTTGATTTGATAGAAGCAGGATACATACAGATACCCCGAAAGCTTGTTTAACAAGTTCTATTTGATGTTATCATCCAGCCATCTCTGCAGTGTGGTAGTGTACTTCCGTGGTTTTGTGTTGGCGTGTGTGTGTGTGTTCTTTGATGTGCAGACTACTTTTGGTTTTGTTTGACCTTTAATGCACCGATTGCAATTTTCAGGCCCGATTCCGATTTCCGATTTTTCATAGTTTGACCATTTTTTCTAACAGTTTTACAGGACACACAAAGATTTATTTTCTATAATTTCTTTAATATAATAATTTAACATAGAAATGTAATTAACTTAACTAAGTAATGGAATGGCTGTTAAAAAAATGGAACAGGTGAACAGACAGATTCTTCTTCAAGTCTAACTTCAGCTGCAGTATCAAACTATAATGCTGCCCAGTGTGGGACATTCACGTACTACTAAATGATCTGTGTTATGGAATGACCATTTTCTTCTTCTGACATCCAATATCGAACTAAAAATACAAAACATGATTTTCATAATACATTTGAACATGCTGCCATGAAATATATTTTACATTGATGCATATGCATTTATGGGAGGGCGAGGGAAAATTGTGAGTATTGCGTAAACACAGGGAAGGAGAAGTGCTAATAGCGATTGATTAGGTACTCCGCCATATATATGAAAACAGGTGTTTTCAACAGGTGTAATCCAAATTACGGTTAAATGATTCAGTTAGAGAAAGTTTCAGAGACAGCTGAATCAATATTCAGAGCATCAGTTTTTCTTCATTGTAGGCTACTATATCAAAAGCAACTTTAACTTTTGTTTGCCTTTCTAATATTGTATTTTCACTTTCACAACATCCACTTCCCAATCTGCTAAACTAGGGTATTAAGTCATATCCCTAGTCTACGTGCAGTAAATAGTTTGAGTATTTTATTTAAGTGGAGTAGAACTACTAGGCCTACTCTATGTCACTACTGTTGACATCTTATTATCATGTATGATCGCTAAACTTTGATTCTTTTTAATGTCGCAATCGGTTAACTCCATTCTACCGTGCTTGTGGTTCAGCTGTGGGCACGCAATTTACATGGTAAAGGGGGCAGGGATGGTCGGTGATGAGCGCTGTTTACGTAATGAAGTAACATCTTAGTAAATTCCATTCTTAGTTCATTCAAATTCCATTCAAATTCTTAGTAAATTTGACCGGCATAAAATCGACATATCTCAGACTGACCGGCCGGTCTCCGGTCATGGCCGATCTCATGAAAATCGCGATCAATCGGTGCATCGCTAGTTAAAAACTCATTAAAAGCATGCTTCAGAGAAATATACTTAGGTAGATTGCAGCACCATACCGCAGTCAAATAGGTGGCACTCATATTACTACTGTAGTCATTTCTTAAAATGTCAGGACCTATGTTTGTGCAGAATAGTAATGTAATTATCGTAAAGGCTGATATTGACTGTAGGTGAGATACTCATCCTTACGCAAACAGCATCTCCATATTCATTCCTCTAACCTCTCAAACCTTTTACTGTTTTTCTTCCATTTCCATCCATCCATCAACCACCCCTTATCATCATCATTATCATCGTCATCGTCATCATCAACTTTTTTATGTACTTGGTGAGGTGTTGTCAGGTTCAGCTTTGCTGGAGTAATTTGCCTAGGTGTCCTAGATCCACATTAAGAGTCTTAAAAAATGTTTCTCTCTCTCTCTCTCTCCCTCTCTCTCTCTGTCTCTCTCTCTTTCTCTGTGTGCCTCTCCCTCTCCAGTGGGTCTGCCTAAATCTCTGGGAGCTCCGACAGACGGCACGGTGGAGGTCACGACAGCAGTGGTCCCCACGCCCGGCCGGCCCCCAGGGCAGAGGGGCCGCAAGCCGGGCCGCAAGAAAGCCAAACTGCCCGACGCCTGGCTCCAGAAGGGGGCGCCATTGGTGCCGCAGGCCACCCAGGCACAGGCCACAGAGAAGAGTCTGGAGCCCCCCGTCAAAATCCCCAAGAAGAGAGGCCCAAAGCCCGGCAGCAAGGTGTGCAGTGCGGACACACAGAGGGAGGAGGACGGGGGGGGGGGGTGTTCAGGAAGGGACTGAAGTGCAGCTTAAATGTTTGATCAATATAATAATGATACCATTGTCCAATCTGTTAACTGTGTGTGCTTGGGTATATCTGTGTGTGTGTGTGTGTGTGTGTGTGTGTGTGTGTGTGTGTGTGTGTGTGTGTGTGTGTGTGTGTGTGTGTGTGTGTGTGTGTGTGTGTGTGTGTGTGTGTCTGTGTGTGTGTGTGTGTGTCTGTGTGTGTGTGTGTTTGTCTCTTTCTCTCTTCCACAGCTTGGCTGGGCGAAACGCGCGGCGTGGTTAGACGGAGCAATGGCTGGTCCTGGACGGCCGGCCACCAAGCCCCGTGGTCGTGTGCCGGCCAACTGGACCCAGCGGCTGCAGCAGGTGCAGGCGGGCCAGGCTGACGTGCCCATCAAGATCCCAAAGAAGAGGGGCCCCAAACCCGGCAGCAAGGTGACCCCTGCCCCCTCAGCCCAGCTTAATCGCTTTACATGCAAACATACAAGAGTCTCTCCCTCAGTGGACGCTGTGGTTTCTTAGTATTTGGTTTAGAACTGGAACGCTTTAAATCCCTTGGTTTAGAAGTGAACTTTAGATCGGTGTACATGCAGTGATTCTCTGTGATTGTCATTTAACTTAAATGAAAGCTTGTTTTGGCATGCATTTTGTTATTGACATCTAAGCAAACACAAACGCACATATACAAATACAAACACACACACACAAACACACATAGGGCTTTCAGACATACGTGTAAGACCGGAGGTTTTGCCAATGTTAAACGGTGGGGCCGTATATCATAAACAACATAAACGGTCATATGGAAGTCCGAACTTAGCCGGTTGTTCTACTGCTCCCCCCTCTAGTATTTCCTCTGGAAATTATGTAAATGTACTGTGTCTGAACGAAGCGTAGAACATGCGGTTAAAATTCACACCTAGTGAGAGGGTGTGTTGATGACGTTTCTTTTGTGCGTCTATATGGTGGGGGCACTTAAATCTGACTTAAGGCCATAAATGGCAGTGCCATGATGAAGTGGCATAGTGCTGTCCAGAAAATCTCCAACCTGGAAAGATGCAGACATCATTGTGATAGAACACGTGAAGGGAATGGCAAGAGACACGTTGGATGTAGCCTACAACCGCATCGCAAGGCCAAAGGAATTCAAAAGACCAAATCATCATAAGCAGAAGGCGCTGAAAAGGCAGTAGCCTACAATGACGTCGTTGACGACAATAACGGAAGTATCTAATAAATTGTTAGCCAACACTGTCGGTATATATTCTGCGTCATATCTCGCCTCTTGCGAACTCTGCAAGCCCCCACCCCTCACTCGACAACCACACGGAGATTCTGTAATGTGCGTGTATGTCGTTCACACATAGGTCCGTTTAAGGTCAGTATAAGGTCCGCAGGTTAGCATCATATCTGAATCATCCGAAGGGTAGAACCTCCGTTTGACAAACGTCTGCATATACTCCGGAG
>NW_027468587.1:23024283-23061783 GCF_046254945.1 Alosa pseudoharengus
CTTTCTTTTATTTCTCTCTTTCGTTCTGACTCATTCACTCACTTACTCATATTCTCTCTACTCTCTTTCTGCTCTCTCTTTCTTCACTCTCGTTCCGAACTGCAGGCTCCTCTAATTAACCTTCGTCAGAAATAGACGCACTGCAGGTCTTAATGATCGGCTGGCAACACACGTGCGCGTGTGCTCCGTTTGGCACACGTCCTAATTGTAATTAAAAGCGGAGGTGGGCCGTCACACACACGGACGCACACGCGCACACACACACACACACACACACACACACACACACACACACACACACATACACACACACAGGCAGCCTGACCACAGAGATTCTGAACCCTCCTGAATTATAGAAGTGTGACAGGAGCCAAGCCAAGATGGAAAATTCCTGAACTTTGGTTTTTTTAAAAAATACATCCCGTCTGTGCCCCCTCTGACCAACATGTAGTCCCTGGACAGCACATGTCTGGTCTTTAAAGCTTTGGATCCTGGCATGGCTGACCTTGGTGGTGCGGGGAGTCTGTGGTCCATGCTGAGCATATTGGTCTCATACTTCCACTCCATGACGAGGAAACTTGATTGAGTCATTGTGGCATTGGCTGCTGAAACCCTGAAATAAAACTTCTACTCGAGTATGTGTCTAGCCATTCATATCCTCTCTTTTTTACTACTCTGCAGTGATCTTTACAGTTTTTATGAAAATAATGTGTGAACCAGAACATGGGCCATGCGGTTGACCATGAAGCCTTTATTTCTTCTAGTTGTTATACACATGCGCTAGAGATAGTTTAAATAGCCACAACATAACAACATAAAGGGAAAGCATAGCCTGCTGTTTGTTTTCCCAGTACAGATTATTTCTTGGAAGTTATTTCTCCACTGCACTGATTGATCAAGCCAGTGCTTTCTGTTCATCCTCCGCAAATGCTAAGGTAGTTCGGTAGAGAGCCGTTTGAATAAATGTAGGGTAAGCGATGCTAAACGATTTCTAATTGTACAATTTTTGTAACATTCAGCAAATATCTCCACACCTAATGTAATATGCTTCGGACAGCCTGTTCTCGTTGATGGTTCTAAGTATGACGATATACTGTACTGAATGCTTTTCGTTTTCTTTCATTTGTCCAGCTAGCTTTAAAATTAGCTATTTATGCTTGGTTACACAGCCAGTTCTAAAATGCTGTTTATGATCAAAGCCAATAGAACCAGTCATCACGCAGCCACTGGGTCAGCAGCCTGAACACTGACAGTGACGGTCCGTTTCTGATGTCAGATTGTTATTGGCACTAGACCACCCCCCCCCCCCAGGTTCTTTGCTCTGTAAAACAGTTTCACTTAAAACAGTACATAAATTTGACATACATAAAATTGAATTGAATTGTTTCCTCTCGGCCAAATCAAAGATGTGGCTGTGGGGTATGGAGTTTCCCTGAGGAGTTTCCCTTGTTCCCGTCAGGCGAGCCCTACCATTTGGAGAACGGAGTGGGGCGGTCGGAGCACTCGGAGAAGACGCCCGCGTCCCCGAGCTCAACGGGGAAACCCCTGGCCCTCTGCTCGCTCTCCCAGAGAGGAAGCCCAGGGAAGCTCTTCCGTCTGGGCTCAACAGGTGACACTTAGCACTGACACGTTTTGGCACTAACACACACCAGACACACACAAAACATAAGCACACTTACTCTTCTTTCTTACACACAAACACACACACACACACACACACACACACACAAACACTAGCCCACACAAACAGACAAGTACTTTCACATGCTCTCTGCCTGACTCAGGGCTTTTCAGTGCCTCATTCTCACTAAAACCGATAAGCTGTGTTGCAGTAAAATATTTTACCTGTCAAACGGTAGCCTGGCGGGCCATCCTATATCATTGACATGTATAGTCTGGCATCGAATCATTCACCTCGCTTAATCCAAGGGGCGGGCAGAGAATTGTCTTTCAAACTGCCTAGGCATGCAATAGGCCAGCGCTACGACCATATCCGTATCCGGTCGGCAAAACGGCAAATACATCCTTCTTCGAAAGGAATGACTTAAGTGCATTGTGTTGATCTAATTTCAAAGAAAAGCACAAGTCCAACTCCTCCAAAGTTGACGCCAACGCCGATTCAAACAACCGCTCTTCGTTTGCCATAGCCACCTTCCTTGTTGTTCACCGTCGCAGGATGTCGTTATCCTGTTAAGCCCGCCTTAAGACTCTCTAACGAAATAGAGCGCTGTGATTGGCCGTCATCCACGGTGTTAAGCCAATAGAAATTCCTATGGTTCGATACTAGACGTACAAGCTGAGCAAATTAATTTGCCGCCGCTAGGGTGCGTCTAGATTTCTAGGCTAGTCAAACGGTACATTGGCCAATGAAAATGTTTCAGTGCATTTGAACCACTGTGGCAACAGATATTACCTTCAGCTTTGCCAATCAGGAAAGGCTAAGAGACTAACGCTGACAGATTCTGTAAAACACATTCTGTCTCTTGCCCTCAAAAACATTTAGAGGTGTCTCCCACCATAGCCTTTGGGCTAAATAAAGCCCTTGGTATGTGCGTCTGGTCGTACGTCTCCAAATTTAGCTTTAAGCCTTGTCAGTCCCAAAGTAGATTCTGGTGTGTAGGTGTGTATTTGCATGAACACACATTATTATGGCAGTCCCTGCATTGTCCCGAAAGGGTTTTTTGGGGTGCGGCGAAAGCTTTTTTCCAGCTCTGTAATAATAACACGTGAGTCATAACATGGAGGTGGTGGTGCCCTGTCGCATTGTCCTAGAATGAAACACTGAAGCGCCATCTCCTCCTATTGAACAGGCATATAGGGCCTTGCTTGTCTCCTTAAGATGTTCGTGATTACAAGGTCTTAAATACTACACACACACACACACACACACACACACACAATAATATACAGACATACATGCACACACACACAAAGGCTAAGTCCATATTAGCTCTGATAAGTTTTAATATGTCCACAAAGACCGTATCAGTTTCTAAGTAGATACAAAGTACGTCCTCATTACCACATACGCAAATATCACGACCATTCAGCCTTTGTCAAGTCTCGCATCCCTATGTTAAAACCTGCATTAAAACTCGTAATTCTGATTCTTGAAAATCATGACAAACGTACAGTCAACAAGTATGGGTACAAGGGAAGAAATAAGCATCAGATAAAACCTAGCTAAGCTAAGCGCACAAACGGACATAATCCCTCATGTGGTGGACATCATAGAACATTACACAGTGCTTCTGATGATCAAGAGGGATTTATTTGTCACATACACAGTTACAGTATATAATAACCGTATACAACGTTTTTGAATTAAGTTGCATAGGTTATTAATCCGTTTCCATTCATTGCCTGTACTAGTGTTTACTTCCTGAAAAGGAGCACATGGCCATTGTTACGTGAAACGAGCACAAAGAATCAGGAAAGGGAACATGGACTTCATCTCTTTCAGATGGTTCTGCAATTCAATCGTCCACAATCATGCGCAACAGCTCCAACTCAAAACTAATACAGGGTCACCAGCAGATTTAAATTTCTCCTCTTTGGGAGCTCGGATATGTGTTAATAATGTAAAAATGTAAATGTAAATACGATGGCGTAATGTGGGATGTGTGTAATGTGGGGGCTATCCGCAAAAAAAGTATTTTGGGTTCAAACGGATCCGACTTAATGTAGACCAGGCCAAAGTCAAAGTGCAGTGAATAGTTTCACTTTGTAGAAGAGCTACATACATAATTGCTCAACCACCATCAGCTTGACCATAGATTTGATCATACAAGAGAATGTCTAATAAGGGGAGAACTTCCACTCTCGGAAAACTTCCGGTTTCTGAACTGGTTGCAGTTCCTTCTGTGATTCCACATGAGGGCGCTTGCAGGCGAGTCCAGAATGAATGCATGGAGCTGTACCCCTCAAAATCCACTTTTCTCGGGATATAAGTTTTTTTCAAGTAATTTGAATATTGTATTTGAAAGGGGAGACAAAGACAATACACTTGGTTGAGTATTATATTTTTTAAAGTCACTTAATTGTTCTAAAAAGCCTTTCAAACGTGTCAATGACATCATTCATTAGCACAATGCTAGCGTGTTATTGGCAACAACGACCCAACCTGTAAGAAAACGAAAGGACATGACTCCCGGATTATTTCACTTTTGATTGATAATCCATATCCATTTTGCGAAAAATAAAATAAAATCTGAGGGTTTCAGTTGTTAAATAGGTGAAAACAATAAATGTAGCCATGTAGCTCCATAGGACCACATGTATTTTGGACTCGCCCGCGATCGCCATCTAGGTGAACTCTGGTGAACTGCAGCCAAATTCGGTTTGTATGGGATTAATAGATAGTGGGGAGGCTTTCCGTAGACGGGCTCTGATCATAGCATCAGCAGAGTGTGTGACCCCTGACCTTTGCCCTCTCCTGTCAGGGTCGGCTAGCTTTGCGGGGTCCAGAGAGAGCCCAAGGCCCAGCTTCCAGGACCCCAACCTGTGGACGGTGGAGGACGTGATGCAGTTCATCCGCGACATCGACCCCTTGCTTGGGCCGCACGCCGACCTCTTCCGCAAACATGTAAGTGCTCACCCCATTAACGTCACCATCCACACCTGCAGCTTACATCAACGAGTTCTCAGGTCAGTCCTAAAAAGTCTGGTAACTAAAGATATATAACCCTTAAGCCAGGCGAAATGATGAATTCAGACGGACTCATAAGTTGACTCTCTCCTGAAGAATCTTTCCTACATCATGTATCTAAATACCTGTCTGAAATATGCAAATGTTAAAAAGCTTGAATAAACTGGCAACTCCTCCCTCTTCTTCTCTCCTCACCTCTTGTGTGCTGTGTTCTAGGAGATTGACGGCAAGGCCCTCCTATTATTGCGCAGCGACATGATGATGAAATACATGGGCCTGAAGCTGGGGCCCGCCCTCAAGCTCACCTTCCACATCGACAGGCTGAAGCAAGGTCGTCCCTGAGTGTCCTGCGCCCCTGTCTACCCTGCATTACCAATCTCCAGTCCCCACCCCCTCTCGCCTATCAGAAGGTCAACACATATCATGTAGCACTTCATTCCCAAGCTCTGTTCGAGCTACCCCCCAAAAAAACAAACCCCTTTACTATCAAGTCCACCATCCGAATCAAACCCAGCCACTGTGCTCTCCCACACACTGCCCAGTGACGACCACGTTGGGTCACTTGTCTTGTTTAGAACAGTCCAGTTCATTGGAATCTTGGGAAATAACCCCAGCCATGCCTCAGTCTCTGTGTTCTTCAGAACGTTCAGCACTTACTTACAGATTCACTGACGTTCTCCAGTGTTCTCCAGCATTCTCCAGAGTTCTCCAGGCCGTTCAGGGCCCCAACCAAGGACTTGAGTTATGCAGTTACACAGCAAAGGAGGAAGAGCAAAATTGGGCCATTTTCAGGGCCTGTTTTTTTAATAGCGTTTTTTTTTATATAATGTCTTCTATATTGTATATCCCTCTCATAGTAAGGGGCCTGCAATTTGTTATTTGTTCAGACAGTTTGTACCAGACTGATTTTCTTTTCTGACAAACTTCTTCTAACAGACAAACACTAGGATTCATGATTTACAGCATGTGATCAACTCCAATGTCTCATCATAAGGCACTGTTCTTTTCTCTACACATTAAAACTGCCACCGCGATCATCAGATCAAACAGACCCACAGTACGCACATCACAAAAAAGAGCTGCCGTAACACACCTCTCCTCTCTTTTTATCTTTCTATGAATGTTTACATTGTCCTTTTGTCTTATGTCTTCATTTGTATTTTCAAAATTTTATACTATATTGTTAGAGTTCATACATTTAAAAGTGTTGTCATACTTGTAACTGTTCAATAAAAAAAACAAGTGTTTCTACGATAGTGTTTTTATTAGTGCAAGATACATTTGAGTGTGTGAATCTGCCAGGCCTAAAGGTTGTCGTTTAAAAGCGTTGTAGGTGTTTGTTGTCTTCTAGCTCCACATAATCATATCATATGACATCAATCATATCTGTATGACTAACAATGACATCAGCATGTATCTGATCAATGCCTGTCCTGTGCTCCCAGTATTGTCCCAGTGGCTGATCAATACAGGGGTTTGCCTGATCACAGGCCATGAGGGGGCAGTAGTGTGCTAACACTACATCATCCTTGTCACACTGGCTCCTTGAATGACGTCATGTTCAGTTGGCAGAGATGGTGTTCTGGTATACTGTGCCTATAGATTAGCGAGTCTTCCACTATCAGCACAAAAGAGCACCTCCAGTCTAATATCGAATACAGTGGAACAAACACTCAACAGCTGTTGCAGTCTAGACAGTGTGTGCGCTTGCTTGTGTCTTTGGCGCATGCAGTGGTTGTTTGTAGCGCATGCAGGCAGGGAGTAACGCCAGCCGGACTCATTAACTTCACTGAAGCACCACCAGACTGGCTCTACAACAAGCAGCACATGTTAAAATTTAGCATGGGTGGCTTAGTTGGCAGGAATAACTCTCCATGCTTGTGTAGAGGGCAAGGTTTTTTAAATGTGTCTGAGCATAAAGAATAGTGTTTTTAGATTAATTTTGGATTGTGGTAAAGTATAGGCTTGTCTGGGGTTTGTGTGTGTCTTAAGTGTCTGTTTTCCTCTGTGTGTGTGGGAGGGGATTCTCAGGATAAAGTAGTCACATTACATAAGCTATAGAGAGGATAGAGAAGATTGGTGGCCTTGCTGTAGAGTGAAAGGTGTAGCTTTCTGGAGACTAGTGTGATAAATCCTCTCCTGGGTTAACAGGGTCTGATGGCTTTTTTCTTACAATATTTAATGTATGGAACCCATACGCACAGAGGCCATAGGTGAGGCTAACCAAAACAGGCGCTTTTCAGGGTCCACATGTGTTCAAGTAGCTGTGGGGACATTTTATTTTCTGGCATGTCACTTTCATACCGTCTCTATCTCTGTCTCCTCTCATGCAGCTCTCTTATTGCTCTTACCTACTGGAGCATGATGGAGCTCAAATTGCACACAGTAGGTAGCTGTTTTGTTATGCCCAAGAGCATATGTATAATGTCTTTGAGAGCATTGACAAAATGTGTGTGTGTGTGTGTGACCTTACAAGAGGAGTGGGAATGCACAGACCTATTGCTACGTATTGTCTCCGGTGGTTTTTACAAGTAGAAGATGCAAGGTGACATACTGTAAATTAAACCACATCCTGACCAACAGTCAACCGGAAAGGAAATACTCAAAACTTCAAGTTAAATGACCAAAACGGTTGCTCCTCCTGAATATGTCTCTGTACAGATGTGTGTTTGTGTGTGTGAAGGGGGGTGGGGGGGGTTCTGTGAGTGTGTGTGTAGGTGGGCGGGTGGGGTATTTGTGAGAGAACACATGCATACACGCAACAGTGAGTGAAAGCAAAGCTCTATGTCTGTACATCTGTGTAATCAGACCCGAGACTCACTGTTGTGAGAAGGGGAATCCCGTAGGGGTGCCCTCCCGCGATGGCTACAGAGGAGATTCGCAATTAGCTCAGAGCAACAACACACTCACTCCGTCTGCAATACAACAAGAGAGGACTCCCTCAGTCTCCAATAAACTCACAGAGCAACAACAGACTCACTCCGTCTGCAATACAAGAGAGGACTCCCTCAGTCTCCAATAAACTCACAGAGCAACAACAGACTCACTCCGTCTGCAATACAACAAGAGAGGACTCCCTCAGTCTCCAATAAACTCACAGAGCAACAACAGACTCATTACGTCTGCAATACAACAAGAGAGGACTCCCTCAGTCTCCAATAAACTCACAGAGCAACAACAGACTCATTACGTCTGCAATACAACAAGAGGACTCCCTCAGTCTCCAATAAACTCACAGAGCAACAACAGACTCATTACGTCTGCAATACAACAAGAGAAGACTCCTTCAGTCTCCAATAAGGTCAGAGCAACAACAGACTCACTCCGTCTGCAATACAAGAGAGGACTCCCTCAGTCTCCAATAAACTCACAGAGCAACAACACACTCACTCCGTCTGCAATACAACAAGAGAGGACTCCCTCAGTCTCCAATAAACTCACAGAGCAACAACAGACTCATTACGTCTGCAATACAGCAAGAGAGGACTCCCTCATTCTCCAATAAATGTATGGAGCTGCAGAAGACATCCTGTTTCCATTAGACACAGAACAAAAAAAGATCCACTTGATCGCTCATTAACTTCTGAAGCCACAGAAAATATTCTATCTCTCGTACACTTTCTGACTGGCTGTGGTGGGCACCATTGCAACATATATGACCGGGGGAAAGTGTGTGTGTGTGTATGTGTGTGTGTGTGTGTGTGCTGACATCAGATCGAAGGAAAAGGTCAGCAGAAACTCCCAACAGAGTCCTGATACTGAGAACTGGGCAAACAGGAAGTTAGTCAGGGCAGAGGGTTTGATCTGAATCACACCCAGAAATGCCCCAGGGCATATGATGGTGGCAGGTGACACATTAAATACTGTATGAGTTGGCTAAGAACAACTGGCGCAACATGAATTGAGCTTTGTTTATAAGCAGGAAGGCTACACACAGGTCTTTATAAAAAAAAAATTAAACTGAATGTGAAGACAGAAGGCCGGAGCAATCAAATGTAGAATTTGGAGATTGCCAGTGTTTACACCAAACCACACAGAGCGGCAAGAGCATGTTTCCCACGGAAAAATGCCATAGCCAACTATTCACACTGGCAGCAGTCCCCAAACCTGGCAGAGGTTCCAACTATTTATTTGAGAAAAGATAATGTCAAATAATAATACATAACTTGTTTGGAAGAGAAATAAAACATCAATCGTGTGTACACAAAGACACTCTCACACACACACACTGACACACACAGACAGACACACACACACACACACACACACACACACACACACACACACACACACACACACTGATACACACAGACACACACACACACATTGACACACACACACACACACACACACACACACACACACACTGACACACACAGACAGACACACACATTGACACACACACACACACACACACACACACACACACACACACACACACACTGAGTCTAACTAGAGGAATGCCTCTCCTGCACACTCTTCCCATTAAAGATACAAATTCCCATGCTCCTTTGCCTGTCAGCAGATTTGCTGGCTGTGTGGAGTTGCTGCAGGGCACTCATATCATTTGTGCTATTCCAGGAATGTGTGCTATAAGCCGACCAGCCAGCACCTTGGGCCCCGGCTACCTTGTTTCCCTGGGACCGAACTCCAACCCCCCAAATCCCTCCAGAGCCTGTGCCCAGCCTCCTCTCCCTCCACAGATGGTGCTCCCAAACGGGCTAGCATGTGGCGCGGGGAGGGGAATGTTGAGCTCGGCTGTACGTAACCTGCTAGCCTACAGCTAAGCTCCCCAACGGCAGGAACCCCATTGTGATTGGCCAGTCTGCCACCCCATGCCGGTGCCTGCCTGGGCTTGCTGCTGTCGACAGTTACTGTTGGCATTGCCGCCGGTGCCTGCTTAGATGCAGGCAGGGCCCAGGAAATACAAGGGTAAACCAAAGCTGAAGGGGGAAAAGCAGCGTTATGGCATGGCTCAGTCTGTCTCTGGAGCAATAAAGGGCTTCAGGTCACAGCCTCTGGTCCAGATTAGCACCAAGAGCTTGGCATAGCGCATTGGCACCCTCCTGCTGAGAGAGAGAGAGAGACAGAGAGAGGAGTAGGAGATGGGGGAGAGCCACACACTAGACTAGCCACCAAATGCCTGTTATTCACTCATAGTGCAAACTTTATCATGTCCTGTGCAGGCCTCAAGACACCAGACTTCCGCATCATCAATTGTGCCTACAGGATTAGGATATCACACATACACACACACACACACACACACACACACACACACACTGTCATTAAGTTAATCACTGTGAAAAAGACCAAGCTCTATACTTCAGAGGCAGCAGCCAGGAAAGGGGGAGGAGTGGCGGAGAAAGTTATAGCTTTTGCGTTCGCACCTCCCAAACCATGCCCCAACAAGTTTTTTTTTTTTTTTCTGGGGGGAGCAGGAACATGTGGTCATACAACTCCATACACGTGTTGGACTGAGTTTGTCTTTTTTATGTGTGTCAAAAAGGAGTCTTTTCCCCCTGCTTGTAGAGCAGGGGTCTCAAACACCCGGCCCGCGGGCCAAATCCGGCCCGCGTCCGGCCCAATTCTGGCCCGCGACGTATGTCAAAATAATAATGTAATCCGGCCCTTGAGACTTTTTAATTGCGACAAACAACGATACTGATTAAAATAGACGATAGTTCCAAGTACGGTGACAAATCTCATTTGTACTCTGCTCCACTATGTGCTAGACGTCCAGAGCTTCATTCAAACCCAAAATCGCTGCGCAAAGTTTTCAGGAAATACTTGTATTATTAGCGAGAAACACAAAGACGTGCATTTGTAATGACGCGGAAGCGATGCAGGCCATAGTGTTGCATAACTTGAAGCAGAAATTAAGCAGAAATAGGCCTACACCAAATGTTAAAAAAAAAACGTTTACGTGTGATGAAGTCTTGGGTAGGCTATTTTACTCACCTATTTTAAATCTGAAGGAGAATATCCTTTTGGAGATTATGATCGATCGTCTATTGAATAGAGGTGCGTCTGCGTGTATACGACGGTGTCCACTAAGCCATGCTTATTTCGACCCTCTGCCCAACATAGCTTGGAGGTTGCAGTGGTAATCGTGATGATAGTGTCCGTAATGGACGTGGTACAGACAGCAGGGCTAGTAGAAATAGGGCTCTACAAAGTCACTTCTGGGTATCAGATTAGGAACTGATTTGACCAGAATACTTTATTGTAGGCCTTGTGGTTTAGAAACCATATACATCTTAGGTGTTGGTATACATCGTATGTTTTTTCCTGTTAATTTGTTATGTGGGTAATATGAAAAAAGGAAAGTAAATCTGCTCAAATATGTTCATCCAGTAGCCTATTTACTGAGAGGTGCATAATTTGAGGTGCTTGCCATCCAGTGGCAAATTAGATGGGTAAATTTACCCCCTTCATAAACTTTTGTTTTACTCAAAGATTTTTACATTTACAGTAGGACTTTATCTCTGACCACTTTCAAGCAATGGCCTTTTGAAATTTTGATATAAAAATCCAATGGTGTTGCTTTCTTAACCCTGACGCCTATAGTTTGCCAGGTTTAAAAAGGTTATGAGAGGAAAATATTTTATTTGGTGTGAAACACACACATACCTGTTTTTATGCTTTTCATTTGTTTTATAATTTGTATTAATATTTATTTTATCATTATTTTATTTATAAGCTAAGGTTGCTAGCACAGGTGTCTAAAACTAGATAAAAACACTTGCACTTTCTGTTTGCAGTTTTGTGTGGTATTTGAAAAAAAGAACATTGCATTTTCAGAAATAGCCAGCCCTCCAATCAGATGACGTTGGCAGAATTGGCCCCCAGCTCATTTGAGTTTGAGACCCCTGTTGTAGAGTGACATTTGTTCATATGAGTACTGTGCAAAAGTTTAACCATTTTTAACACACTAATTTCCTTCTTCCAAATGGAAATATAACAGAATTCCCAAAAGAATTCCCTGTAACATTGTGTCCCAAAATATTATAAAATTCCTATTTTTTTTTTGTAAGGGATCATTTACATCAAACATTTGCTCAGCACAGCCATATTAAAATATTAACCTACTGCACACAGACAATAGCACTGCTTTATCCCACCCATAGTGTTCTATTTATTATGACCACCGCGCAGCGAAGCGGCGGTCATATAGGTTTAGTCAGATTTTTTTTTTTTTTTTTTTTTTTCAAATTTTGTTTCCTAAATCATGTCCAAATTTCCGTCAATGATTCCCGGGACACTGAAAGACCGGGGTAGACGAATATTGGTGGGCATGTAACCCTATATGGATAGCATGGAACCATCGTTTTGATCTGTAGCCCCCCCCGCTGGACTGCACCCCCCGAAAGGAGGGTAGGGCAGACACAGTTTTCTGTGAATATCTCGAGAACCGTAAGGTTTAGGAGGACCATTTTTTTTTTGTATGTTGATCTCAAGGGGCCATGTCAACCCATTCCATAACCACTCATTTCATGTAGCGCCACCTAGTTAAACACAAAAAAGTAAAAATGAGGTGTTGTAATCGCAGGTATCTGTGACCTAACATAGTCAAAACTGCACGAAATTGGAAGTGTAGGATCATTGTGACACCCTCTGAATGCACGCCAAGTTTCGTGGAATTCCGTTCATGGGGGGCACACAATAAATTAATTTATGTTACTATACACCAACTGGCCTGTTGGTGGCCGGAGACAGTTTTCTGTGAATATCTCGAGAAACGTAGGGCCTAGGAGGTCCACCTTTTTTTGTATGTTGGTCTTAAGGGGGCATGTCAACCCATCCCATTACCACTTATTTCATGTATAGCGCCACCTAGTTAAAAATTAAAAAGCAAAAAATTAGGTGTTCATCACAATATCTCTGGCTGACATGGTCAAAACTGCACAAAATTGAAAGTGTAGGATCATTTTGACACTCCGAATGCATGCCAAGTTTTGTGAACTTTCGTTCATGGGGGGCCTTACAATAAAATAATGTATGTGTACATTTAGTGACCGTACACCAACAAAGATTCCCGGGAAAGACATGGCATGTAACCCCACATGTATAGCATGGAACCGTCGTTTTTCGTTTTGATCTGTAGCCCCCCCCCCCGCGCTGTACTGGACCCCCCGAAAGGAGGGTAGGGCAGACACAGTTTTCTGTGAATATCTTGAGAACCATAGGGCCTAGGATGACCAATTATTTCCGTATGTTTGCCTCCAGGGGTCATGTTAACCCATTCCATTTGCACACATGTGCATAAACAGATACACACGCACACACATACATTCACAGTAATCATACGTATGACACATACTCACACAGTAGACATATGTACGCATGCATGCACATGCACAAACACACATACGCAGGCAAACACACAAGCACGCACACACACACACACACACACATAAACATAAACCTGTACACGCACACATGCACACAATTCAAGAATTTCTCAGAATTATGAACAGGCAAGATGATTTATTTTTGTGGAAAAAATGTGCTGGACTGGGCAGCGGTCATATTTTGTACCGCTCTGCGGTACATCTAGTTTATTTACAAATGTACATACCGGTACTGTAACTATACTTACAGCTATATCCTACTGCTCGTCATACTATTCTTACTGTTCTGTTTTTATTCTGTATATGTTAAGTGAGTGTTGTACTTTGAAAGCAAAGATTAACCGGAGTCAAATTCCTTGTTTGTTTACGAAAACCTTGCCAATAAAGCTGATTCTGATTCTGATTCTGATTCTGATATTGTTATTCATACAGCATCCTTACAACTTGTCAGTGCTCAATATTTAACACACTATGGTGGGAGCAAAGCACAGCTTATCTCAAACCATAACACAAGATTTAACACAGCTCCCAAATCGTATTGGTCTCTAAGCATATCTCTAAGCATATCCAGACGTGGCCTACTGATTAGAGCTTCGGACTTGTAACCGGAGGGTTGCTGGTTCGAACCCCGACCAGTAGGCACGGCTGAAGTGCCCTTGAACAAGGCATCCTCACTGCTCCCCGAGCACCGCTGTTGTTGCAGGCAGTTCACTGTGCTGGGATTAGTGTGTGCTTCACCTCACTGTGTGCTGAGTGTGTTTCACGGATAAAATGCTTTCCTCACGGGATCAAAAGAGTATATATATTCACTCACTTATACTTATACTAACATTGGCAATCATGTAAAAAAAAACATTTGGCAACACTGTTAACTGCTTGAATATCTCAGTACTCTTGCAAAGGCTTATGGGAACACAATGAAGTGGTGGCACCAAGGGATTCCATGTGATCCTTTGCTTTCATGGTTCAGAGTCACTTAGGTGCTTCACATTCATCTTACACTATTCTGTTGGATAGATTCATTGCTGTGGCAAAATATATTAGTTCAACTTTGTGTTTGAAAGGGAAACATGACAGTGTGTGTAATTCCATGTTTTGTGGTTTAGTAACTGTGGCAACCTCTCTTTTCCTTTTTTACATTTTTATACGCTTACCTGATACAATCAGATAAATGGAATGCTCAATTGGAATGACTATTCAAACATAATAATGTTGTGTTTCATACAAAACTAGATTAGTCTATTTAATTGTATCTTACTGTGGTTTCATAAATTGGACAGCCCTGACGTAAGCTTTTTGCAGCTTATAGAAATGTATTCAAAGTGGCATTTTAGCTACATTTGGTTATATTCGGTTACAATCTACTTTATATCACACTAATTTCCATCATTCTTCAATATGCTTGTGTGCTTTCCCTTTGTTTAGATTGTGTTCATTGATTTAGTAAAATTTAGTAGATTGTTAAGTCATGCAGTGTATCTATTAGCTATCTGATGGGTGGAATCATGATTGCATAGAATGTCAATTGTTTTTTTTTATCACTTACGTGGCTTCAATCCATCTGAACTGTACAACTGTCTTGTACACAGCTCTCCAAGAAAATATTTTGTTTTTATGGAAGACCTTGTCATGGCTGAGCACGCAGTATACATTTGGGACATACACACAATGGGCTTTTTATGGGGTCATGAAAAAGGCATTTCCTTGATGCAGGAACCACAGCGAGTTGTAACAGATGAAGGCACTGAGAGTCACATGTGCTTCAGTGAACAAAGAAAGTGGTTGTAACTACTTTATCTAACATCAAGGAAAAGTTTATTGTTTTGTTGACATGTAAATGTGAATCAGGTTTCTAGGCCAAGTATACTTGCGTATACAAGGAATTTGGTCTCTGCATTTATCCCATTCGTGAATTAGTTAACACACTGAGCACACAGTGAGATGAAACACGCACTAACCCTGCAGCAGTGAGCTGCCTTGCTACAGCGGCACTCTGGGAGCAGTGAGGGGTTAGGTGCCTTGCTTAAGGGCACTACAGCCGTTCCCATTCCCAGGGATCAAACTGGCAACCCTTCGGTTCCAAGCCCGGACCCCTAACCAGTAGGCCACAACTGCCCCCATTGACATTGTTTGTATATAACTTTGTATTTGCATTTAACTTTTTAACTTTGTATTTTAAGTCCACATGTAATGACTCACAAATATTTCACTTTAACTCCTGTGTCTGTGACTCCTGTGATTGCTTGTATGTAAACTAACTAAGTAACACATTTTATCTCATGCATGCATGCAGTATTTACTAGGAATGAGGACGCCATTTGTTGAAATTATCATACCGGAGGGCCCTGGTGATTTTGCATGGATTGACCTCTTGTTAAATTAAAGAAGACAAGTGAATAACACATTAACGATTGAAAAGACTGAAAATAAAACACAGAGGAACACAGAAACAACATAATTAATAACAGCATTTTGTATTGATAAAATGTTTTTGTAATTATGAAATATATCTGCTCATTTGCCCTCTTAAACAATAGAAGTAGGGTAGTTAAATTATCAAAGGAATAGCTTAGTAAAATATTCATTGCAGTAAAATATTCATTGCGCCTTTTATGTAGAACTAACCACAACACAAATGTGGTGATAGCTCCATGTAGTTTGTTTTACATTAAGTGGTGCAATACATGATAACATCACCCTTACAACCAGTGTATAAATGTGCAGTTTAGATGCAAGAAGATAATAATGTCTTGGCTGAATGACTCCATGTGATGTAAGTGAATAAGCATTTGTGGGTTTTTTTCTATTGCGCTGTCCCTTTAAGGCATTATCCTCTGGGATGAGGCAAAAGTGGGTGCCTGCTTGGTCCCCCCCCCCCTTCTCTCTCTCTCTCTGTGCGGCACTAACCCCTGATTAGGCAGATCCGAGGGAGGACTCAGCACCAGCTGCACTGCCTGGAAATAGACAAGCGTGATGGGAAGAGAGATGCTGTGAGGGCTGGCCCTATAGGAGTTCTCTCTCTCTCTCTTTCTCTCTCTCTCTCTCTCGCTCTCTCTCTCTTTGGGTGAACCAGAGAAACTCCTGGGCAAACCCCACCTAGAAGTCCCCACTCAAACAGAAAATAAATTACATGAAAACACAACTGCCTCCTCATTTCAGTGAACAGTTGGTAGCTTTATTTCATCTCATTCTGTTGCATGTCCTGTGTGTTTTGACAAGCTTCTGCATTCCTTCTTTATCTATTTTTTTGCTTGTGGGCTCAGCACATTTGAATTTTATTGAAAAAAAAAGAGGGAAGCAGACAGTCAGAAGTTCTCTGCATAGTGTGGTGGTTGTGGGTGGGCTGAACAGAGTAAGAAGAGAAGAGAGAAAACAAGAAAAACCGAAACAACTTTGAGCGTAAACATCTCCCGTCACACCCTGCAAGTGTGTGTGTCTAGACTAGCCCCTCAGAGTAGCACGAGACGTTACAAGGGATTAAGAAGAGAAACAAAAGACTTTTTGTCACAGTTTGCTATTCTAGGGATTTTTTTTTTTTTCAAAAAAGCTGAACACAGTGTACATATTCCATGGACCCCTCTTATGAGAACTGGCAACTGAAACATATTCTTTTGGGAAATGGGGCTAATTAGTGGAGATCTGTGGATGTTTGCGCTGCCACCAAATTGTGTTTTGATGAGCGTAAAGTGGGACGCATCGGTCGAGTGACACCACTTCCTTGCAGCTTAGTGTGTGTGGCTGCTAATCAGTGCCAGTTGGTGGTTTTTCTAAGGCGGCTTTCTTGAAACTGGCAAGAAACACCCTAACCGTTAGAGAGCCTTGTGCCCTGCCAAAAAAAGCCCAGCACCACACAGCTAGACTCCAACCAAACCGATCAAATGTACAGCCCAGTGCAACACACACGCCTCTTTATCTGATGCACAAAAAGGTCGTAGGTTGCTGAGACAAGTGGAAATCTCCCACATTTTCCCAGAAAGTACATTATTTTGTTTTGGTGGTAATTTTTACTGCATATCTCACTTAGACCACCACTAGACAACAATCAGATACATACGTAAGAATGCAAGGAAAAGGTCTGTAAAGCCCCTATTGCATCCTGCACTAAGTTCCTAAATGATGCGTATTTATTTTCTTCAGATTATGCATTGCTTATTTTGACACTTCCCTTTTACAGGCATCATTTGTCAAATCAGCATCAGATATATTTGCCATTTTGAGTCCTTAAAAGCATTGTGTCATTTATCAGATTCAGGACTACTAGGCCCAAGATACCACATTTAGAGAGAACACAGACAAATGAAATGTTTTCATTAAATAAATATTTTATTATTGCTTAAAATAAATACATCATCTTCCAAACAAAAGTAACATAACAAGAGAATATGAACGGCCAGCTGTGTGGTAGTTCCCAAAGCTCCGGCCTTCCTTACGCTGGCTTGCCACCATTTGTAACCCTTCAAGCAGCAAAGATGTCTCAAGACAATCAGGTGAAAGGATAGCAAAAGCCCTCTGCTTCTGCAGTATGCCGACAATCAAGCAAGTCCACACCAGAGGCACAGACAGACACCAAGGCAAGTCTACCGGCTGACCCGACACACTGTACAGCCCTGCCAACCTCTCTACATTGGTGGTGGTGGATGTTCAGTCAGTCAGAAAAAGAGGTCAAGGAGAGAGACAGGGAGTGTGGGTGAGTGAGGGAAAGACTGCGAGAAGCTAATCTGTTTAGTTTTAAAGAGGGTCTGAGTTGCCCTCAGCCATTCTCTACCATTAAACCATTTAGAGTCACGCTCGTGCTTCAAAAGGATCCCATGTTGACTCTGTTCCACGACTTCCTGTATCCACCCACCCAACGCCACAGGAAATGATCAGTGGGGGTGGGGGTGGGTAACAGCTCTGCAGGCATGTCAACCTCCCCCAACCCTCTGGCTTACAAGCCCAGCAAGACTGGGAGGAATGCAGGCTGCATCTTTGCTGACCCTCTGGGCTAAGACTGTGTGTGTTTTTGTGCATGCTTGTGTGTTTTCCAGGTAATAACAGATTAACCCCGGTGTGTATGTGTGTGTGTGTGTGTGTGTGTGTGTGTGTGTGTGTGCACGTATGCACAAGTCTCACTTCCCATCCCCCCTCAACTCTCCTTTATTATTACATTAACATGACCAGGACTGTAGGGTTTGTTCATTCAGTAGTCCAGTGTCAGCAACCCTCTGGTCATTCACCATGGCTGAACAAGACATGCACCTCTACATGGCTACACTCAGCACACTAGAGCAGGGCCTGCATATAGAAGGAAGGACCAAATGCACATTGACGTTATCAAGCAGTGTAGTTCTAAAAGAAACAATTGGTCATTCCCAGCTTGTCTTAATCTGACTTGAAAGGCTTTTTTTTAGTCAAAACTGAGCATTGACTGCAACAGACAAAAATGACAACACATCAATATTTCAGTAACTCTACTCTTTCCCCAACCACATTAAAACCAGACTGTGTAAATTAATCTCTTATGAGGATAAATAAAATGAGCCTGTTGTATTTTGATTCCTTGACTTGGACAGTAGGCCAGGGGTTCTGTGTTTGAGAACCTAATAGTGAACCCTATGTGTGCCTTACTGAAGGAGCGAAGACTGAATTGAAGGTCCATGCCGTCACTAGTCCTCACTCAATACCGCAAAGAGTCACAATATAAAGCATTTTTCTTTTTTTCTTCACAAGTATATAGGTACTACATCAATAGTTAATCTCAGCATTTGGCATGTTCCACCCTCTTTTCTCAGATAAGGTCTTCGTGATGAATGCAAAACAAGAGGCCACGGTTAAACTAGGCCGTCTTTATTGATCACCACATCCTGAAGTCACACATAGATTGAGTCTGGCCATGATCTTAAAGGACCAGGGAGTTCAATAAATAAAAACAGCTGCTCGGTTAAGGCAGATCTGTGGCACCTTCTCCATCACTGTGAGAGGGAGAGCCCACTACGAACTAGGCCAATCACAGCCATGTTTGTTAACAGGAGGAGCAAGTGGTTGATACTGCCGAGATCAGGTTGGTGGCCCAGTGAGATGACGAGAAGGTAAAGTAATTTGATTTTTTTTTTTTTTTTTTCGCTGTTGGTGCTGCCAATAAAATCTATCCATGACTCAATTTGTCCTTTCAAACACACTTTCACAGCCTAGTCCAAACCAATTTCTTTAAAACCCCAAGAGACCCCTACTCAGTTTTTAAAGTGACATTTCATCAAAATCACTGTTAAAAACACAGATCTCTTCCATAAACCTTATTTCTTTCAAGTTCTATCATTTGCTTTCTTTTTCTTTGAGTCTCTGGCTTCTCTCACTTTGTGAGTCCGTGAGCGACAGAAATAAATACATTTTATTGTAAAATTGCAGTGAAGACTCGACATCCATAGGAGGTGGACGAGCGGACAGAGTCTTGTCATTGCGTGAAGGGGCGTATGGCAACTGCTCCCTTTGTATTTTACATTCATATCCTTCCCGGGAGAAGGCAGGAGAAAGCCATGAGAGGGACGGTTCTCTCCATCCTCAGGCCAGACTTGGAAGAACTGCAGCCTGAGCAAAAGAGAGTCCTCCCCGCAGCTATGGGACTTGAAATGGACACGGCCCGGCCCTATGCTCACAACCCCCACTCCTCCGCGGACACTTGACAGACAGGCCGGGCAGGGCGAGCGTGCCACCAAAACGAGGAGAAGAAACAAACACGGATCCGCCTTTGTTGCCATCCTTTCCGGCGCTCTCTTCTGCTTCTCTTAGTGCCCGTTACCATGCCCACCGCCCTCCTGACGAGGGGGTCATCCCCCCCCTTCTCCCCAATATCACTGAAACTCCACTTCTCAGCAACTCACCGTGCTCGGCTGCTGTTTGCTCACAAAGTCCGAGAAAAAGTCAAACTCGTTCTGTCCCAGGAACAGCTCGGGTAGCTCCTGCACGCGGTCCAAGCCCAGCTCCATGACCAGCGACGTCAGGACCTCCTCGTCGATCAGGTCCGCGTCCATGACGCTGAGTCCCAGCGCCGGCCCCGCCATGTGCTGCATGCTTGCCAGCTGGGCCGGGCCCATGCGGAACTGGACCCCGTTGGCCATGTGGTTCCCGTTCATGGGGCCCATAGGGTGACTTTGGTACTGGGTGTTGAGTTTTTGCAGGTGTATGCTGGCCATGAGCTGTGGGGTAGGGATACCCGCGCCCACATACTGTTGTTGCTGCTGCTGCTGCTGCTGCTGCTGTTGTTGTTGTTGTTGTTGGTGCTGCTGCTGCTGTTGGTGGTGGTGGTTAGGGTGGTTCTGTTGCTGCTGCTGTTGATGCTGCTGTTGCTGCTGCTGCATCTGCTGCTGCTGGTGCATGTGATGGTGCTGCTGTTGCTGGTGCTGCTGGTGCTGCTGTTGCTGATGGAGTACCTGCTGTTGTGGGTGATGTGGGTGCTGCTGCTGCTGCTGCGGTGGCTGCCCCTGGCCGCTGTACATCATGTTGCCAGGTGCCATTTGGTGGTGGCCCATGGGAGCACCGTTCATCTGGCCATTCATGGCCCCAACCAGGTTGGGCCTCTGGCGAATGGCAGCCTCCATGTTGGCCTGGGGCCCGCCGCCGTAGTGCATCATCTGCCCGTTGGGGAGGGCCCTCATGCTGGGCTGGCCAGCGTGCTGCGGCTGGGGGCCCGGCTGGAGGCTGCCGTTCATCCCCACGCGGTACCCGTGGATGGCTCCATTGGAGGCGCTGTGGGTCATGGGCATCATCATGCACTCCACAATGGCTTCTCCCTGTGCGCGCAGAGGCAGAGGAGGGGAGGGGGTAATTAGCTGGGTTTGTCAGACAGAGAGGGAGAGCAGCCAGGCACCATGAGGGATCTTTCAAGAGCTAAATTGAGACAGGCTCATAAGGAACTGGCCCAGTGAAATATTAGCAGTATTGCTGCAGACACTGTAGGCTACCATTTAGCCTACCATTCTTATTGCACTTCATCAAAAAATGTGCCAAAGATTATATTCTAGGGTTATAGCCTAGTAGTCTGTGGACAAGCGCTCAGAGGACCAATAGCCTGTCACAATTCGTTTTGAGGGACTGAAACTGATGAAGCATTAGGGTATTTTAGTAATACATTTTCACAATATTTAGAAGACACGTGAGATAAGCATAGGCTATGAGCGGTCAATTCAGTTTGACGCCAATATCGTTTTTAACAGCCTTCAGCTTGTCATTTTACCAGCAGTGTCAATGTAAGCGATCGTCTAGCTCTGACTCAAAATCTGGAATTCCCTTGAGACGGCTGCTTGAAAACAAAGATCTGCAAAATGTGAAGCTTTCCGCTACGTTCTTGTGTGCGAACACTGGTTAGTTTATCGGTGGCCACTGTGTCTCGCTGTTTCGGTTTGATTTTCTTTGTGCCTTTTATCCACGGTTGACTGAAACTCAGGTGGCCCTTCGCGCAAACAGATAAAAATCATAACGAAGCGCAGGCAGACAACAAAAATGGATATGCAGCGATGACATTCATTGGTAATAGCCTAGATATCACTCGCCATGTTCCGTTACAGCCATGGCAAAGACAATCAACCTGCACCTGGTTGTCTTATTTAAATGGTAAGTGCAACAAAGAGGACATATCGCTTTCTGTTCTTCGAACTTACAACGATATTCTAATAGGCTAAGATATTCCTTAAGATCCTCTATCAAAATGGAGACATTTTAATAACCTACCATGACAAAGATATCATTAATATAAACGACGGAGAATATAAATCATCAACAGGACAAAGGCTACGTTAAAAATAACGAAAGATTTCCAAAACTACAACTCCCACTCCCTTTCGAAGTAGGATTCACATTGCCCACAAAGTGAGAGGCGAACAATGGGGGCTGCAACCCCAAGCACTTACTGACAACCTCAGTCATTAATGCATCCATGAAAAATATGCTTACCCTTGTTCTCGCCTGTTAACAAAGTTCAATGACTTTGCCGCAGCTAGTGGAAATAATGTTGCGTTTGTCAATGTGCTGCGAATCTGCCGACGGATCACAGGGTATATTCCAAAAGGTTAAGCTTCATACTAGATCAGGAGCGATGGACAAAAGGCTGCCGCATCAGATCCTAAAACGAGTGCCTGTTTTCTGGGTCAACTCCGGGATTATATACATCTGAAACCCTCAGAGGCAGGCTGTGTGAGCGAGAGAGAGGTGGAGCTACCGTTCTCCCTGCATCCTTTGTTGCGATTGGCCCCAGTTAATATCATTGTGTCGAAAACCCCTAGTGGTTTCTATTAGACAGTAGCTAATTTGTTCAGTCATGTTTATACCGTTCTTGGTTGTGTGATACTTATTTTTTAATAATGTAGCTTTAAAATGTTATATTTATTTTACCACAACTGTTGAACTTGTCATGTATAGGCTATGTATAATTAGATTGACTAAGGGCTATGCTTACTTAGGCTATAGATAGATAGATAGATAGATAGATAGTTAATATGTACAGTGTTAATGGATACATGTTTATGAGTGTGCAAAAGAAAGAGACATGCATGCAGAAATGTTTATACAATGACAATCTTTTCTGCAGATTTTTTACAAGTGTGTGTGCGTGCGTGTGTGTGTGTGTGTGTGAGAGAGAGAGATAGAGCGCATGTCTTTGTATTTGGCAAATCACTGGCCACCCATGTGATGCTGTGTGATGGCAGGGTGAGGTGGGGAGGGGAGGGGAATGGAATGGAATGCCGGTACTATTCTGGGCCAGTAGCGACTGCTGCAGCAATGGTGGCAGCCACCGTGGAAGAGGAGAGTGGAGAGGATGGAAAAGAAGAGAGATTGGGGGAAGGACATAAAGAAGGAGAACAACTGATGAAGATGGAGGAAGGAGTGAAAGAGAGAGGAAGAAGTAAGAGAGAGAGTGCAGGCTGCACATGGCTACCATCAGTGTTATGTCCCCTCCCAATCCCAGTCGGTACACTGAGATAATGAGAGCATTGTAGAAAAAAAAACATACAAATGGCTCCACTGCTGTGCGTGATTGCTGTTTGCAGTCGACTTTGTAAACGATCAGGAATAGAGGAAAAGACTCCAGTTTTGACCTCGCTTTCTCCCCAGTGAGGCAAGCGGGAAATAAAGAGATCCTTGACTGCCTCCTTCAGCATGTCAGTGACATTCAAATGGAGCGGAATGCCAAACTCCGAGACGAGATTCCTCGCGTCCATATGAGAAGTGCTGCCATACCCGTGTCCAGCCTCCACACCTCAACGAGGAAAACCGAACCGTGAATGGGCGACATTGTTTCATGGGGCCTGACCAGGACTCATTAGTGAGCCGGCCGTGTGACAGGGGGATATGCCCTGGCCTATGCCTTCCTCTTCTTGGGTGTTGGGTCCTATCTCTCGCAGGTGCTAAAAGCATGACCCACCTCAAGCACACAAGCCTCCTGAGCCTGAGCCAGTCTGCTTGGTAGTGGTCTTGGGGCAGTAGTGGGGGTGGGCCCTGGCCAATCTACATCCCCTCATTTGACTTGATGGCCCTCTGTTTACTTATTTGTGACCAGTAACACTTCAGAATGGGGATGCCTCCTATGGTAAACTGCTTTATTTGCCAGACCCACATTACCATTTGCATATCATAAGGTTTTTGTTTAAACCATGGCCCCAAAAAAGCCTCTGTCCTAATTTGCATTGTAAGCTGTTGCCAGCGCCCAGTTAATGGGGGTCCTACGCAACAAGCTGCTGTCACTCGCCCTGTTTTTGGACTGTCCTGGATTTGGAGGGTGTAATCTCTCACTCTCACTTTTCTCTCTCTCTCTCCTCTCTCTCTCTCTCTCCTCTCTCTCTCTCTCTCTCTCTCTCTCTCTCTCTCTCTCTCTCTCTCTCTCTCTCTCTCACTTGTCCTCACTCTCTCTCCCCATCTCCAGTGAAATTCTATGTGGCTTTCTAGTACATCTGACACATTATTATTATTATTTTTTGCCTACGTATTAAATGATCATGTGGATGGATCTGTTTCCTGGTGCCTGTGCTCACTTAAAAAGCACATTCATTGGCTAGTAGCTCAGGAGACAGACCATTGTGTAATGATAAATCCATCCACAAGCCCATTTCTAAGAGTCCATAAAAAACCCTGTTCTTGTTGGCCTGTCAGGGGCTCCTCTTTTGCCCAGTTTCCTGTGAAAGGCATTGAGACGTGCTGACTAGCCCAACTAGCTGCTTATTGATACTGTCCGTAGGTGGGGGTTGGGACAAGGCTGCCAAACAGCACGGAGATTACTACGTGAAGCGCTGAAAAAGAAGACCGGTGGAACCCGTAAAGAAACCGTGCAGAAAAAAAACACTGCTGGCCCGTGCCTTCTTAGACCTTAGATCTTAGACCTCCCACTGAAGGCAAGGCAAAGTATAATGAGCTGGAATTTGGACTTGGACAAGGAATGAAAAAAGTTCATTAAGATATTACTGCATACTGAAGATGTTTTTTAGTGAAAACCTTGTTGCTGAATTTGACTTTTCTAGTAGCTGTGTGCTTAAGCCCTAACCCTAAAGGCCTATGTGGGGTGGTTACATTGGAAATGGTGTCATGGCAAAGGCATGCATACCTCAGAGCCAGTTAAGAGTATCAGTGACACAGTTTGTTCAACTGTGTGTGCATGTGTGTGTGTGTGCGGGATAGTGTAACTGCATGTGTATGTATGCATGTTTGTATGGTGGCGTATGTGTGTGTGTGAGTGTTTGTGTGTGTGTGTGCATGTTTATTTTACAACTTCTTCCTCCTCCCCCACACATGATTAGCAGATGGCCTGAGGCTGCAACCAGGACCAGCTCCATGTGTGTGTAGGGCTTATGTGATGTGTGTGAGTGTCGTCTATGTGTGTGTGTGTGTGTGTGTGTGTGTGTGTGTATGTGTGTGTGTCGGTGAGTGTTTAGCATCGGTAGTGGTATTAAGTGGAAGGTTTCATTAAATCCACCCTAGCCAAAAGAAGGCAATTGTCTGATCCTTCACCCCATTCCCCCGTGGGGCTTGTAACCCTATTTACACTAGTCCCTAAAATGGCCCTGAATGGTGACGAAACATCTCAAAGTCAAACACACACACACAACCGCCCTCTCTCCTCTCCTTTCCTCTCAGTCCCCCTGCTTGTATTGCTGACTTTGAATATAAAATAGCTCTGCCCTCCCTGTCTGAATGCTAGTTTTAATCCTTCACGAGGAGACCTGGCTCCTGCCCATCCCCCACCCCTTACTGTAGTGGGAAAGCAGCAGATCATTTTCAGTCTCCTCCTCCTCCTCTCCCTCTCTCTCTCTCTCTCTCTCTCTCCCTCTCTCGTTCTGTCCTATTTGTTTACCTCCAGCCTGACCTCTCTCTGCGCTCCCCTCTCTTTTTTTGGCGTGTCCCTGTGAGCTGAGCCCGTCTCAGCGGGGGCATCCCACAATGCAGCTGGTTTGCTCCTCTGTGTTTGTGTTTGGTGGGCCGGGCCCTGGGTCTGGCCGTGGCTTGTGCCTCCCTCTGTGCCTTTAGTGCATGCTTGCTTTCTGCCCTCCCCAGCCCCTCCCTGCCTGCCATAGTACAGTACTGCATACTGGGGGGGGGGGGGCTGAGAAGGAGATGAACAAAAATCGCCTAATCAGGGACTTGCTGATGCATGAGGGATGTGTGTGTGTGTGTGTGTGTGTGTGTGTGTGTGTGTGTGTGTGTGTGTATGCGTGTGTGTGTGTGTGTGTGCGCGCGCGTGTGTGTGAAAGAGACAGAGACAGAGTGAGTGAGGATAAAAAACAAATAGGGGAGAGGGAGATAGAAAGAGGGCATGAGTGAAATATTCTCTTCATTAGAGTCTTTTCATGGATCATGGCCATGAAGAACCCAGTGCGACTCTTAAGCTCCCAGTACACCAACACATTAAAGGTACACTGTGCAGGTTCAGGTATTTTTGGCGACTGTAGAGCTCACTCTAGAGTCGCGTTATATTTATATTTTACTCTGTATTTGTAAATAGCAAACTTCTCATGACTTGACCCCCTGTACACAATAAAAATGCTTTTGTTGTGGAGGTGAAGGATTAACAACAGGCAAAAATGATCTCCAAAGAGCTATATCTATACTGACAATGTTTCACGATTCTCACGAGATTTGTCGGGCCGCCGTTCTTGAAGTTGCATGGCTGGTTTCCTTGGTAGCGACACGCTACGTCTATGCTGTATGGCTATGCTAGTTGAACAGTTTGCCTATTACAAGTTTGTTTATAATCGAATTGGCTTCGTAAAGGTTATATTAAGGTGAGAATCTTGCATAGAGTACATTTAAGACTGCTGTTATATACTGAACAGCATCTCCTGGTTTGTCCACTTGAATTGCAGAGTGACTTGAGAGTGTTTTGAAATTGTTTGTACAAGCTGTCAGTTGTTGAATTCATTGAAAAGCCCAGCAGGGAAGTAATGAAGCAGCTTTAACCTGCTTGGGATGCATTTTTAAGTAGGTGAATTGCAAGCGGGTGCAGATGACACCTATGTGATCTGCCCTTTCTTGGCTGTGATGTGATGGCTACTCTCGGGTGATGGATCGCAGACAGAGAGTCTATATGCATTGAGTGCGCCTGAAACCGCACTGTCAACTGCAAGCATTGAGAATAGCCGGATGGCTGAAACGTCTGCTCTTGCTCTATTAAAACTAGTTGCTCCGTTTTTGTAAGACTTTGTCTAGTCTTTTTGTTTCAGAGTGCGAACCAATTGCAGCTTCATTTTCACATTTTTTGTTCTAACGCAACTGGACTTAGAAACTATCATCTGAGCTGCATTGTGTGCGCCTGACAAACGTCTCAGTGGCTAATCCCTCGAGGGAGATGTGGAATACAGTCTTGGGTTTCACACTGTCATCCACAATTATGGTTTGGATCAATTGCTCAATCATTTGGAAACATGCTTTGCTGTTGGTATCTCATCCTGAGTGCAGGCTTCACATGAGACTAGATTTTCACATGAGACATACAAAATCAAATTCATGTCTAGTGATGTGTTAAACATTGTTATTACTCACACTCTCTAAACATCAGGTTAATCTGGCTCAGATTTACCACTCAACATCCGCATCACATCAGACGGTCATACTGGTAACCATACCATTTTCCAGTTTCTAGCAAAATCTCACTGACTTCTTCAGAAGGGCCACATGACAGATGCATTGTGAGACTAATCTCCAGAAGTGGAAGGCTTGGATAGCCTTGACTGGGCCATAGAAATAGAAGCCTTGGATAGCCTTAACTGGGCCATAATCTGTAGAAGGCTCGGATAGCCTTAACTGGGCCATAATTTGTAAAAGGCTTGGATAGCCTTGACTTGGCCATAATCTGTAGAAGGCTTGGATAGCCTTTGACCGGGCCATAATCTGTAGAAGGTTTGGATAGCCTTCACTGGGCCATAATCTGTTGATCTGAAACTGACTCATCATGAGGTGCCATTACAGATCAGAGAAGAAGTCATCTATACAGTAATTTCCTGTGTATTACACTCTCTCTCTCCCTCTCTCTCTTTCTCTCTCTCTCTCTCTCTCTCTCTCTCTCTCTCTCACACACACACACACACACACACGCACACACACACACACACACACCTGCTGAGGGGGAAGTGGACCATTAAAATCCATCTTTCTCTATTCTTCTGTTCTTTTCAGTTCCATGTCACTGCTTCATTACATAACATTAGCACATGGAATGGAAAAACTGCTATAACTCTGCAGCTCACGGTTGACAGTGAGCAACCCTTATAGGTTTTGAGTTACAACTATGGTTAGCTGCTAGGTGTAGTTAGCGTGAGCTTTATATGAAGATTGCGTTTGAGTTAGCAAGTGATCAGTGTAGTAGAAAAGCTACACTGCTGACAGTGTATAAATAATTCATTTGCAGAGACTTAGAGTTACCTATTAACAATAATGATGAGCTGAAAGATCTCTCGCATATAGACTTGGCCAGACCATTTCCTTTTAAAAAGAAGTCAGAAACTTTCTGTGGTGTTTATCCCATTTTGGAGGACAATAGATCAGTTATACTGCCTGGGCCATGACTGGAGATGTTTGTTTGGCTTAACTTTGCTTTTGCCTAATCATGAGCTTGGTGGTGGCGTGACATCTGCTGTTTGGGCTGCCTGACAGCTGAGTCAGGTTGAGGGGAGCTTCCTTCACGAAGGCGCTGCTGCCCGCGCGCACTGACTGACTGGCAGATGATAGTCACAGCTGTGGGACCCGTGTGAATGCCTACCTGGGTTCTTCTTCATCTCACACTCGAGGGGGAGGTGTTTGCAGCGGAAAATGGAGATTCTGATGGGTTTTTTTTTCTGTCACAATCCTTGGCCTCACTTTAAAGTTTCTAGTTTAGGTATCTAGCAGAGGCTTTTCTTGAGGCTTATAGATGAATTAAACTGAGTTGTAATGGGGAAGTAACATTTCTCAGAGCCCCGGTCTAGTGATGACAATATTTATCAAGTGCGGGAGAGTCCTCTGCTGCCGCCTCTAATGCCTAATCGCTGAGGTGTGAACTGACTCTATGTGATGGGACAGTGTTTGTCATGACAGCTGGTACGCACCTCGAGTTCTTGAGAAGAAGCACCATATCTCTGATGCATACTATAATGGCGAATATCTGAGTGAGTGTTGTGTAAGAATCCCCCTTTAATTTCCTCAGTAGCTACAAAGAGTCCAAACTCTGCCTCCGCTCACAATCAGTATTTTTCCCTCTTTTTCACTCTCCTCTTTTGGGAGGAAGGGGGCAGTGGGTGTGGGGGGGGGGGGTGGGGATGGGGGTGGGGGGGTGTTATTGTTCAGACAAATGAGAGGAGTCTATAAATACGACCCGATGCTTCCTTTTGGCCTCTGCACACCCAATCACATGCAAGCGTGAAAGAGCCTGAGTCAGGGGGAGGGGGAAGGGAGAGGCAACATGTGTGTGTGTGTGTGTGTGCGTGTGGGGCTTGTGCTGGGGGTGGGGGGTGCTTGACTAGGAGCAGAGACATTTTTGGGAATGTTCTGTGAATTATCAGGAAGAATGACACAATCTGAGCAAGTTTCTTTTTGACACACAACTGTTGTGTTGCGACGTGGTGTGCCACCTCCACGTTTACAGGAACAGCTGTCGTTCATCAGTCACTTGTTTTGTGAGTGCATGTGTGTCTTATCAAACCACTTCACTCTCACTCTCTCTCTCTCTCTCTCTCTCTCTCTCTCTCTCTTCCCCTTCCTATGCTATGAAGTGTCACAACTTGCTCTGGAAATACCCACATTAGTATTAGGCTTTACCCATGAATCTTCAAGAAGGCAATATCTGTGGCACACTGAAACCCACTGCTGTAAATAAATGCTGCCCTTGACAGAGAAAAATGTCTAAGCTATACACTGGTCTAGCTAATGGCTCAACTAATTGCTCGTCTAACTCTGCTCACTCTGAACCTCTGTCAGCTGTGTGCTGCTGCGCCGGGAATCCACACACAAACACACTCCTGACTTTGTGTAAATACCCCCCCCCCCCCCCACACACACACACGCCCAGGAGCAGGCCACAGCAAGTCTATCCGTGTTATTGCCAGCTCCCTTGCTGGGAGTGTGGAGAAGGCCCTGTTTATTTATGGATTCAGGAGACAGGGTGATCAATCAATCTACTTGGGGCTCGGACAGGCCACAGGCCCAGCCTGAGAGATCAATACCCAGGCCTCTGCACTGTCACCAGGGGTTGGGCTCTGGCCTCTGTCCCAAAAACCCATACACCCCCCCCCCACACACTCCAGCCACCAAAAGGAACCCTCCCCCGAAGAATGCTAATTGTGTTTGGTCGTCGGGCATCCATTATTAATGGCTATTACCATTCCTGAAACCCGTCCGGCAATCGAAATCACTTCTCCTCAAGCGCTTAGCGCTTCGTAACTAATTGGTTAAGTAAGGACGATGGGCCGAATTATGCATTCCTGGAATGAGGCATTTGCATTATTCTGTTGCTTTTGTCGTCTCAAGGACACGACTTTGTAGAAGGCTTTGGCTGGAACTCCTCCGGCTGTCCCTACGGAGAATACTTCTTTAAAAAAAAAAAGAAAAGAAAAAAAACAACAGATAAAACTTCCAGCTCTTCTTCCTCCATTTGTCCTCTGAAGTGTTTGTTGTTGTGCAGTGCTGCAGTGGGTGCCTTTGGTGCGGTGTTTGTCTCAGGTGAAGACTCAGGGCCCGTCCACACGGAGACGCTTTTTAGGTTAAACGCAGAGGTTTTGCTTCGTCTTGGCCGAGCGTCCAAACGAATCCTGTAAACGCACTGCCGGAAACCGCACTTTTCTGAAACCTGGTCCCAGAGCGGAGAAATCTGAAACCGTAGCCCGTTTGAATTCGCTTAGACAGCGAAACCGCACATCCTGCTTGCGTATCGATGATGTCATTGCCACACCTCAACTAGTTTTCATACATGACATTACCTACGATTACACTCCGTAAGATAAATATCACAACTGGTGCTGCGCAGCGCCGATAGCTTATGGACTGAACGCTGTTTTTCCCGGTGTTTTTTTATGCATTCTACTGTCAGTGACGCGAGAGAACTTAAGTTATTAGGAAAGTGCGGTGTAAGTTTAGGCTACATTAATTTGTGCGTAGTGCCAGTGTTATTCATTTATTTTACATGTCTTACAACATATATATATGCATTCACAGTCGAGTGAAATCAGATATAAGCATACAAAGACGCTTAGAACTCACGTTAAGCCGATGGTAGCACACTGAATGCGAATGCGCGATTTGATGCAGGCAAAAGTATTGACTGTTACTAACGAAGGTTTTATAGCAATAGTATAAATGTGGCGACAGAATAGCCCAGAACTTGGGTAAGCCTTGCGTTTAGTAGCCTAATTGCGGTGATAGCCAAAACTAATGTGAATCACGGACTATCCTACAACCAAAGAAAGTAAAGGTAATTAGTAGGCCTACCTGCATTAGCCAAATAAAGGACGGGACTGCACCCTTCACAAACCGTAAAATAAAGTTTATTAGTTTTACAGTTGACAGTTCATCAGTCCACACAAACAATTCTGGTTTCCTTGCACTAGCCATTTGGTCGTAGCCTATTCTGTCTGTTTGTAAAGTGCAAGTTTTGGTCAATTTCTGTAAAGAAACAGTGCCACCTATAGGCATGGGGTATGAAGTAACGTGTTGAGTCGTGTTGAGATGGATCCGTTTGGACGCAAATATTCTTGATGCGGTTTCAGGGAAGACGGAGGAAAAAAAGATCGGTTTCGTACGTGTGGACTAGCCCTCAGGTGAGACAGGGACAGGGAGGGAGCTTTCTGCTGTGACAGCTGGGTCGTTCACACCTTGCCACACTGTCAATGGAGCTGGGAATAGGTCACGCATACCAAAGACAATTTCTGAGTGCTGAATGGTCCATTATACTTATGGTAAATAAGTATATTGCCAGTCTCAACAGACACACACACCCTCTCTCTCTCACACACACAGACACACACACATGCACACCTACACACCTACACACACCAGCCATTTTATCCCCATGGTAGCGCCTATAAGTATATATACTTTTTTGATCCCGTGATCCCGTCTCTGCATTTAACCCAATCGGTGAATTAGTGAAACACAAACAGCACACAGTGAACACACCCAGTGAGGTGAAGCGCACACTAATCCCGGTGCAGTGAGCTGCCTGCAACAACAGCGGCACTCAGGGAGCAGTGAGGGGTTAGGTGCCTTGCTCAAGGGCACTTCAGCCGTGGCCCACTGGTCGGGGCTTGAACCAGCAACCCTCCGGTTACAAGTCCAGAGTGCTAACCAGTGGGCCACGGCTGCCCTCATACACCTTAATAAGCCTCTTGTTTCTTGTTTTGGTCTAGTGGCGTTTCTTCAGTGACCCAGTAACATTCTCTGTGGAGCTGAGATTTGCATACGGTAATCACCGAGGCGCAATTAGGGTGCTCTTCCCTATGGTGCTCCTTGTTGACATTTGGGCACAACAATATTCAAAATGGCCTCATGGCGCTGTGCTCCACAACAGCTTTGTGGTCTACCTTTTGATCTTGGCACTGCTGTGTAGGGAAGAAGTAATGACATCCACAGATGAATCTCCCTCTGTTACCCTTTTAAACACCTTAACATCAATGATTGATATGGTATGATTGTATGGTATAGTAATATACAGTAAGAATGATATGCTATATACCTTTAGTCTAAAAGAGTACAATTTTAAAGTATTACAGACCTCCAAAACTGATCAGGATGTAATATCTTGCGCTGTTGGAACCTACCAACCATGACTCATAACAAGCCTAAGAATCTACAACTGTATGACACATGGAATTTGAAAAGCAACATTTTATAAACAACCGTTAGTTTGACCTCTTAGCTAAGACTGTATAGCTGTTCCTCAGCCCTAAGCTCATCCTGTTCACACCCTTGCAGTAGCTGAGGCCATAAGACTGCCTGGAGCTCTTATCTGTGTCTCTACAACACCTGCTGAGGCTAAACATACTAACATTCCTTTATCAGACCCATTTATTCACATCAACTTAGAGAATTGTACAAATATGCATATATCTGTTTTAAAGCAACTCACATTACAACATGTATTTATGGGCATCCACTTCTGTAAAATATATAATATTGTACAGATCCCATATACAATAAGATTTTACTTGTGTGCATACTGCCAGCTGGCCACCATTACATAGACATATGGACAGGCAGGCAGTGTGGAACCCACAGAAACCAGAAGACCAATCCCAATGGACTGGGGTTTTAAATGTAGCCTGGGAGACAAAAGATTTGTGCACAGAGGAAGGGAGGTTGTGGAGTGTGTGTTTTGGAAGAGAGAGAGAGAGAGAGAGAGAGAGAGAGAGAGGTATCCCTAGATTAGGGCTAAAGGGCTCAAGGGCTGCACACACAGAGACACACAACCCTGTGCTGCTGAACTGGGGGAGCCACTGAAGCACATCTTCAATTTGAGCCTACACCTTGGACAAGTTCCAACACTGTGGAAGACATCATGTCTTACCCCTGTCCCTAAGAAGCCACACCCTAGGGAGCTTAATGACTACAGACCTGTCGCTCTTACATCACATGTGATGAAGACAATGGAGCGATTGGTCTTAGGCATGATCAGACCCCAGGTACGCGATGCACTAGACCCGTTACAGTTTGCATACCAGGAGAAAGTGGGCGTGGACGATGCCATCACTTATCTTCTACACAGGACACATTCCCACCTAGACAAGGGGAAAAGTGGTGTGAGAATCATGTTCCTTGATTTCTCAAGTGCTTTTAACACCATCCAGCCCCTCAGATTGGGAGACAAGCTCTTGCAGATGGGTGTGGACGCTCACCTGGTAACCTGGATTACAGATTACCTGATGGACAGACTGAAGAACTGTCTCTCTGACACTGTGATCTGCAGCACCGGAGCGCCACAGGGAACTGTGCTCTCTCCAGTCCTGTTCACCCTGTACACCGAGTCATGCCACATGCAGAAGTTTTCTGATGATACTGCAATTGTGGGGTGTATCAGGAACGGGCAGGAGGAGGAGAACAGGAGCCTGGTGGAGGACTTTGTGCAATGGTGCAAACTCAATCATCTTCAACTTAACACTTCAAAGACCAAGGAGATGGTGGTGGATTTCCGCAGGTCTAAGCCCACTCTGCTACCAGTCCACATTAATAGGGTCAATGTGGAGGTGGTTAGCACCTACAAGTATCTGGGTCTCCACCTGGACAATAAACTGGACTGGTCAGCTAACACTGATGCACTCTACAAGAAAGGGCAGAGCAGGCTGTACTTCCTGAGGAGGCTGCGGTCCTTCAATGTGTGCAGTAAGCTCCTCAGGATGTTCTACCAGTCTGTTGTTGCCAGCGTCCTCTTCTATGCAGTAGTATGTTGGGGAGGAAGCACAAGGAAGAAGGATGCAGGCGAATTGACAGGCTGGTAAGGAAAGCTGGCTCTGTAGTGGGAGCTGAACTGGAGTGCATCACTTCACTATCTGACAAAAGGACCCTGAACAAACTGATCAACATCTTGGACAATGAGTGTCACCCACTCCACAGCACTATTGTTAAGCAGAAGAGCCTGATCAGCTGGAGACTTCGCTCACTGCTTTGCACAACTGACAGACTGAGAAAGTAATTTGTCCCCAGGGCCATTGAACTGTTCAATGCCTCACTTAAGGGAAGAGGAGAGATAGACTTCTCTGCATAGTCTGTCTGCCTCTTCACCCCCTCCATGTTTGGTACTGTCTGTCCACTAGCCACTTTTACCACTGTCTTTATGCCGCACTGTTTGCGTGCTATATTAGCACATTAGCACTTATGCATAACCCCCCCCCCCTCCATGCCACAGCCGAACTGTGGCCACACTTATACATTTTCTTAAATAGTTAAATATATAGATATATAGACTTTACTTTATTTCTGCATTGTTGCACTGTTGGACTTACTCGTTTGCACTATCACCATGACCACTATCACCATTGCACTACCACCATGACACTCATTCACACAGAGCACCTTAGAGCAGGGGTCCCCAACCTTTTATGTACCATGGACCTGTTTGATTCCTATTTTTTTTTCACGGACCGGCGGGGAGGGGGGGGGGGGCATGGGTTGGGGGTTCAGGGGTTCCATGTTCCATATGTGTTGTGCATGCATTACTTGAAAAGAACTAGCTCCAGTTATGTATGAACAGTGAAGGTAACGATCTCTTGTGAAAAACGTGAACTTGAAGAAGTGAAAATTGAACAATATGAACTATGAATATTGAACAACTTGAAGCTACATCTATAAGTGTGAACATGCTGAACAAAATGGGAACAAAACATGGGAACTAAACGTGCATTACGAATATAATCAGTGGGAGCCCTGCTTGTTTCCCTGCAACAAGAAGCTTCCATCTGGGGGTGATGGAAGACAGTGACACCCTCAGTGTGTTTGAAATGTCCAGTCGATTGCGCAATTTGGTCTTAGCTGCAGTCATTGCCGAAAACCCGGCCTCGCATACCGGTAGATACGTGGTGGGAAACGTTTTCAGCGCTTTTACGGCTATCTCGGGATATTCTGCTTTGGTTTTGATCCAAAAACCCGCCAGAGAGGTTTCCTTATACACACTCTTAAGCAATTTCGATCAACTGCTCTTCCTCCTGCGCTGACAAGTTAGGACTATTCGGGATATTGACAAATGGGTTGCGGACCCACTCATTGGTTTGCCGTGGATCTTTGGAGGATGGGAAGTAACGCTCAAACTCATTTGAAAGCGCAACAAGGTGATCGCGCACCAGCTGCGAGAGAAAGGGCCCTGCCTCAGTCTCTCCCAAAACCCACTACTGTTTGGAACATATCAAATACACGGTCCACTCGTCGCCCCCACAAATCAAGCTTGGCTTTAAATGCAGCGACTTTATCTGCCAGTTTAAAGACAGTCGTCATTCTCCCCTGGAGTGACAGGTTCAGGTCATTAAGCAACCCGAATATGTCACACAGGTAAGCGAGTTTTGACACCCAGTCCTCATCACTAAAATGTGCAGCTAACGGTGACTTTTTTTCTGTAAGAAATCTCTGCAGCGGCTCTCGCAACTCAAACACTCTGGCCAGTACACCAGTGACCTGCTAAAGATGCTTGTTTTTTGTTGTTGCTCATTCTAGCAGTTTAGTTATCTTCGTGTGACACTACCGTTCGCCAAGAACTGATCAAGTGAAGTGAGCTGACCTGAGGCTGCGCAGCGCTGAAGGCAATATGTAAAAGTGTTGAAGGCGGGACAGACAGACGTAAGAAAATAGACCTTGCAAAATGCAAACATGCGTGCAATCAAACAACTGCATATAGGCCTATGCCATGTAAAAACGTGACATTATTGCGAATTAAATTTAGTTTAGTTTGCATGCATTTTTTTTAAACTCATGTCGTAGGCTACGGCGCGGTTAGGAATGTCCTGCGGCCCGGTGGTTGGGGACCGCTGCCTTAGAGCACCTTACCATACCTTATTATGCACAGAGAATCACAGGCTCAGTCCCTGCCTCAGTCATTGCAAGCGCCTCTGATTGATTAATCACCACTATGTGGATACTGTTTTTAGAATTGATTTAGATTAAGTGTTAGTATAATTTGTATTTTTGTAATTTGTATTTTAGTATATTTGTATATATTGTATTTAAGTGTTAGTTAGTATAATTTGTATTTTAGTATATCTAGCATATTCTTTACCTTCTACTGTCCTTATTGCTTAGTTGTGTTTTTATATTATATACTTTAATTACTCTTTCTGCTGTTAAAGAATGTGTTTGTGTTGTCTGTATGCTGCTGAGACTTTGAATTTCCCCTGGGGATCAATAAAGTATCTATCTATCTATCTATCTATCTATCTATCTAACCCCTCTCTGTAGTTTTACTACTATTTAACTACTACTCATGTAGTTAAATAAGGAAGAGAACTGAGTGAGGGAAGAGCATCTGTGTGTGTGTGAGAGAGAGTGTGTGTGTGTGTGTGCGTGTGCGCGTGTCTGTGAGAGTACAAGTGTGTCTGTTTTCATTGAAAATGACAATGTGGAGAGAGGGGCCATGAATCATTAATTGTCTTCCAGGCCAGCTAATGAGCCGATGGCTCTTAAATAATTTGCCATGAGAATGAGCATATTTCCACAGTACTAGCCTCTGGTTAAGCCAGCGAGGGTGTGTGCATGTGTATGTGAATGACAGTATGTCTGGAGTGTGTGTGTGTGTGTGTGTGTGTGTGTGTGTGTGTGTATGCGCGCCTGCATGCCATGGGTGGTGTATGTTGCTGGGTTTGCGTGTGTGTGTGGGTGACTGTGTGACTGTAAGTATATGTGTGAGTTTTAGGGAGACACACTATGACCTATGTATCACCTATGTATCTATATATTAATGACAGGAATGTGTGTGTGTGAGTGTGTGTGTGTGTGTGTGTGTGTGTGTGTGTGTGTGTGTGTGTGTGTGTGAGTGTGTGTGTGTGTGTGTGTGTGTGTTTGTCTGTTATTCACATATCTCTCAAAACCGTTTGCCCGACTGATTTCAATTTTGGCCAACCCACACTGGTATGCAGTAGCTATTCAAAACGAGGAAAAAATATTATGTTCATAAACTGACACTTCGAATAGCCTAGGCTACTTTGAACTGTCTTTGGACAAATGACAGTTCCAGCTGCTAGGTACCGAATTTTATAATGAACGGTTTCATAAAGCAACATATGAAAAGCATTCTACTCTGGCCATCCCAGCAGCTACAGACATGTGATGTCACTTGGGCTATATCTGTTTTTGAAAAGTCACACTGTTGCAAATTTCATATGACCATGCATCATTCCACTAAATGGTGTTTGTCTTCTCTACCATAAACAAAGCCTTAATGCAAAACAGCTGTTAGGCCTACTGTTATGGTATTGATCTAACAAATGTCAAATGCAGCCATGCCTAAATTCTGCTTACTGCATGTTTATTATAATATAATAATATTTAGTATTACTTATTGAATGCTTAGAATGATGTTTTTCCCTAGAATCCTATTTT
>NW_027468587.1:23066783-23076783 GCF_046254945.1 Alosa pseudoharengus
ATTTCGTAATATCTTTATTCTAATTATGTTTAGAATTGCAATCGTGCAATTTGTAATGCTTTGCATGGACGTGCGCTGGTGTGCGTTCATGAATGATAGAAGGATGGTGCGTGCACCTGCCAATATGACTGTTGACATGCGCTCTTAAAATAGCATATGAACAACTCGCCATTGACTTCTGACCAGGGTTAGGTGGTGTATGATAGCGATTTTTAGACAATGCGCCAGGTCCCTCCCTAGGTTGTTAATTGCCACACCCCTGGGCGCAATGCTTAAAAAATAAAGGTGCAAAATAACGAATTCAACTTCGCGCCGGTGAAAAACGAACTTTACGCAATGCGCTGGTGACCCAAAATACAGCCCAGAGTGTGTGTGTTCAGAAGTCAAAAGTCTAAAAAACACTGTATAGGTCTTACACATGTTTAAGATGGAAAAGCAAACAGGAACAAGAATAGGAATGTTTTTGTCATTTTTCATTCCATTTCATTTTCACCCCTACAGTTGCATCACTATTGTTGTCCCATTTAGGTTGAAATCAGCCTTAATGTTGGGAAAGCACACAATGGGCCCTATCATGACATTCTAAAGTGCATCGTCACTCGTCAAAAGTCTATTAAAATTTAGTAGGATGTCCAGTTCACATTGGGAGGGGTTTCGTTCTCAAAAGTGGAGCGCATGGCGTAACAAGGTGTTCCTAGGTCTTTTAATCAGTCATATGGGTGTGCTTGGGGCGTAACATCATTTTAAACCAATGAGAATGACATCTGTCATTCCCTTTAACGGCGCAACGCGCAATATGTCAAATAAATGCATCGGTATTTTGGCATTCAACGGTGCATTTGAAGGGGGCTGCTTGCGAGACCGTATGGAATAGTCATTCTTAAACCATGCTTTACTAAAACCTAGCATAGCCTTCACGCATTTGCACTCGTCTATTATTTGAACTCATTGGCAAAGTGAAACTAACTTCACCAAGGAGTCAGTCAACGACAAGACAGTTATATGCTTTAGTTAAGTGCAAACTTTCACTATTGACTGACAATGGGTTACCATCGAAAACATAGGCTGGAAAAAGCAACACTTACCCTAATGTTGCTCAAATGACTGAATAAAACAACATTTATCCTGCAGAGGAGTTGCTTATATCTCGTGACAGTGCGTCTTCAGCTGTGCTCCATACGTGTCTCTCGCCTCTCCCCTAATCACTTTTAACCGTCATTACCAATTTGCAAATGATGGTGAATAACTACTCATCATGAGATGTACAGTATTTCGTAATATCTTTATTCTAATTATGTTTCCCATTGTAATCCTGCAATTTGTAATGTTTTACATGGACATGCGCTAGTGTGCATTCATGAATGATAGAAGGATGGTGCGTGCACCAGCCAATATGACTGTTGACATGCGCTCTTAAAATAGCATTTGAACAACTCGCCATTGACTTCTGACCAGGTTTAGGTGGTGTATGATAGCGATTTTTAGACAACGCGCCAGGCCCCTCCCTATTGCCACACCCCTGGGCGCAATGCTTGAAATATAAACATGCAAAATACCGAATTCAACTTTGCACGGGTGAATAACGAACTTTACGCCATGCGCTGGTGCCCAAAATACAGCCCAATGACCTCAAATAAAAAATAATTGATAACTCGCCTCAAATGTATTAACACAACAGTAATGAGACAGTTTTGAAAATGAAAGGGATAGAAAGTACAACATCTCTGTGAAAATGTAGGGGAGTAAAGTAAAAAGTTGTTTTTGTACAAAAAAAACCCGAGTTGCTGCAGCCAAAAGCTAAAGTAGCCAGGCAGCTACAGTGCTACACTCTGGGGGCATCTTTAAAATCATGCCCCCAGAGTGTAGCATTGTAGCTGCCTGGCTGCTTTTCATTTTTTCCCCTATACCGACAGTACTCGGTGACCTTGAGAAACAGATCTATGTGAAAATTGCCGGTGTTTTCCTTTAAATACAATAGTAAGTATTTGTACTTTGTTTCTTCCCATCTCTGATTTTCAGTCATTGACGTAATAACATAAACTGAGACAGGAATTAGTATGAAGTCAGAAGTAGTTGGCTGACTGGCATCTAAATACACAACTCCATCTACAAAAAAAAATACTTTTACAATACACCATATGCCATAAAGGTTCTCCATACCAAAGCATAAACCAAAGCTATGGATTTAGTGGAAATAACTGTATTATTTTTTTCATGAGCACATATAGTAACCTGATGCATCTGAGGCTTGAGGCAGAGCTGTAATTGGAAGAACTATATGTTCATTGCTGGTGTGCTGCTAATCATCATGATGCTTCATCACTCTGGGTGTGCATGGTTGGCTGTCCCAATGAGATCTGCCTTTCTCTCGCTATGAGTCTGCATGCCATACATGTGTTTTATGTCAAATGATACTGCCATGAATTCTCACCTAAGAATGGGATTGTAGTTAGTAGATTGCTGGTGTATCAGCTATCAGTTTTGTCCATTACATTATTTATCACTAACACATCGATCTCCTCTCTCTCCCACATTTACCTCAGGAATGTAAAGGAGTGGTGGGGATCTGCTGCTGACTAAACAGTACATCAGGCCTTTTTACCAGTATTTTATGTAATTATTGCGCCCGTTTTCCGTAATTATTATGCCGTGCACAGATGGAAGCAAAATGGGAGGTCGACGTGAACCCCGAATAAGCTGGCGACAATGCTAGTGATAAAAGCGGGACTTTATCAGTGTAAATAGGTCAAGGCGGAATGCTGGAAACTGGACAGGATGCTTTGAGGAGGCTACGTGTGAGCGACTCACGACCATGATGAGATTTAAAAACAGGAAACAGCTGATCAGAAAAAGGAGCAACATCATATTCAGCAGCAGCAGCAGCATTGTAAGCATCAACACGTAGTACCATATGATGCATAACTTCCCTTGTGTTTGAAGGGTTGTACGAATGTGCTCAGCTGCCAGCAAAAGCGCATTTGCTTCTCCCACCATTGTTATTTTGAAAACTAGATGTACCGCAGAGCGGTACAAAATATGACCGCCGCCCAGTCCAGCACATTTTTTCCACAAAAAGAAATCACGCTGAAAGGCCTATATGATTCTAACTGTTTCACTAAATTGCATTATCCACACTCAATTCTCACTGGTATCTGCTAGACAACAAGTCCCAAAACATGATTAGTTCATAGATTTCACATGTAAAATTCATTTTATACAACCCCACCTCCATCTTGCCTGTTCATAATTCTGAGAAATTCTTGATTGTTTGTGTTATGTTTATGTTATGTGTGTGGGTGTGTGTGAGTGTGTGTGTGTGTGTGTGTGTGTGCGTGCTTGTGTGTGTGCCTGCGTATGTGCCTGTGCATGGAAGCGTACATATGTCTACTGTGTGAGTATATGTCATACGTATGATTACTGTGAATGTGTGTGTGTGCGTGTGTATCTGTTTGTGCACATGTGTGCACATGAAATGGGTTAACATGACCCCTGGAGGCAAATATAGGGGGGGGAAAATGGTCATCCTAGGCCCTACAGTTCTCAAGATATTCACAGAGAACTGTGTCTGGCCTACCCTCCTTTCGGGGGGTCCAGTCCAGCGGGGGGGCTACAGATCAAAACGAAAAATGACGGTTCCATGCTATCCATGTGGGGGTACATGCCCACCAAGTTTTGTGTATCCCGGTCTTTCAGTGTCCCGGGAATCCTTGTTGGTGTACGTCACTAAATGTACACATAAATTATTTTATTGTAAGGCCCCCCATGAACGAAAGTACACAAAACTTGGCATGCATTCGGAGGGTGTCATAATGATCCTACACTTTCAATTTCGTGCAGTTTTGACCATGTCAGCCAGAGATATTGTGATGAAAACACCTACATTTTTGCTTTTTAATTTTTAACTAGGTGGCGCTATACATGAAATAAGTGGTAATGGGATGGGTTGACATGGCCCCTTGAGATCAACATACAAAAAAAAGGTGGACCTCCTAGGCCCTACGGTTCTCGAGATATTCACAGAAAACTGTCTCCGGCCACCTACAGGCCAGTTGGTGTATAGTAACATAAATTAATTTATTGTGTGGCCCCCCATGAACGGAATTCCACGAAACTTGGCGTGCATTCAGAGGGTGTCATAATGATCCTACACTTCCAATTTCGTGCAGTTTTGACTATGTTAGGTCACAGATACCTGCGATTACAACACCTCATTTTTACTTTTTTGGGTTTAACTAGGTGGCGCTATACATGAAATGAGTGGTTATGGAATGGGTTGACATGGCCACTTGAGATCAACTTACCAAAAAAAAATGGTCCTCCTAAACCTTACGGTTCTCGAGATATTCACAGAAAACTGTGTCTGCCCTACCCTCCTTTCGGGGGGTGCAGTCCAGCGGGGGGGCTACAGATCAAAACGAAAAACGATGGTTCCATGCTATCCATATGGGGTTACATGCCCACCAAGTTTCGTCTACCCCGGTCTTTCAGTGTCCCGGGACTCATTGACAGAAATTTGGCCATGCGAAAAAGAAAAAAAAAAAAAAAAAAAAATCTGACTAAACCTATATGACCGCCGCTTCGCTGCGCGGCGGTCATAATAACACAGGTGTGACAGGGGTATTTGTACCTCTGATATACGTCACTCTACACACCCTACATGCTGCACATCATGTTACGATTTGATAACGCCTCCTGGCTCCCTAAAAAAAACAGTGAACACATGTGAACACGCGCACCAGGACAGCAATTAGCCACCTCTCTTTATTTAGACCAGTAATGCACTGAAATGACGGCTCTTTTCTCTGTGAATATGGTGTGATTTCTGTGTAAAAAGGTTTAGAGTAATGTGTCATTATTCATTGTGGAAACTAATTGTACATTTATTCTTCGGGGATGCTCTCACTGGAGCACCATTGACGTATCGCTTTCCTTTGTCCTTCCTTAAGAGAGATATCCTCTCCTCACCTCATGTGAACCTACAGTCTTTAATGTATGATTGTGTGGACAGAGACAATAAGCGGTGAGTGGGTCTTTGGATGCAGAAGAATCTCATATGTGGCATATGCATTACAGCACTTTTAGTCACTTTCACCTCTGTGTGTGGAGTGTTTTTACTGGTAGGTGTGAAAGCGGTAAGAAAAAATTTGAAAGAGTTTGGTTCCAAAACGCTACATCCTCCATTTTAATACATTTTCATAAATAATTTTTTTAAATGTTGCTTTCCTACGTTCAATGGGACTGTCATTGGGTTATTGTTATTTGATTTATCTTTTCCCAATCAAAACAACAACAATGTTATTGATATTACCTGAAATACACAAGTAAATAACATGACTTATTAATGTTTTTTTTAAAAAAAAAGGAGAAATAGCGTTTTGGAACCAAACTCTTCAAATATACCCGTTGATTTCGTGTGGACGTGGCCTCTTATGTCGCTGACAGACTCCGGGCCCTATCATGACAGTCAAAAGCGCATCATCACTCATCAAAAGCTTATTCAAATTTAATAGGATGTCCAGTCCACATTGGGAGGGGTTTCGTTATCAAACGTCGAGCGCATGGCGCAACAAGGTGTCCTAGGTTTTTTAATCAGTCATATGGGTGTAACATCATTTAAACCAATGAGAATGACATCTGTCATTCCCTTTAACGGCGCAAAGCACGATGTCAAATAAATGCATCGGTATTTTGACATTCAACGGCACATTTGAAGGAGGCTGCTTGCGAGACCATATGGAATAGTATATGGAATCCATTAGTAACTGAATTACTCTATGATAAGAGTAACTCCTTACCAGGGAAAGTAACTATTTGTGTTACTGTTACAAAAAAAGTTGCTATATGTCAAAGAATTTTGATTTTTTGAGCAGTTTTGAGCAGCCAGTTGAAATGAGTAGAACAGACAGGTGTTTGTAGGCTACATAACTTTTGATATTTATTAGATAGATAGATAGATAGATAGATACTTTATTGATCCCCAAGGGGAAATTCAAGATATTGCACATCGACAGACCTACGGTTGACTTCAGTCTGTATCATAGGTTTTTGTTGTGAGGCAGAAAGATCTAGCTTTTGCTGCATGTCGACAAAGTCTTCGCTCCTGGACATAATGTACACATTACATGCACGTTCTTGCCTTGATGAATTTGAAGTAGTGCCTATATCTCCACCTTGAAAGTGCCAACTTTTCGGATTGCTCCTGACCTCTGCTGTTTCGTCGAATCTCTATTGCGTGTTTGTGTGTGGAAGATGTCTGCACTCCCGCGGTAGACCCGCGGGTCCCGACGCAAAAGAGTGCGGCGCGGTACAACTTTTGAAAGCTCTTTGCGGGAGTGGGCGGGATGAGAGAGGTGCGGGTGCGGGACAAACCGATGATTCACTGCACTCCCGCAAATTGAATATGTGCGTAAAATTTAATATGGAAATGATTAACGTAGTGTTATAACTATAGTTCAGCTGGATGTTCTGTTAGGCAGCATTAAAAAAACATTAAAAAACGGGGTTTAAGCATAACTGACGGATAGCAGGCCTATTGTCATTTACGTGGGTTCAATTTGTTCCTGCTGCTCATTGTCAAAACTCGAAATCGAAAGCATGACAGAGGAAGAGGGCACCAAACTAGGCCTACTTCAGTTGTTAGCCTACATTCAGAACCAAGAAACTGATATCTGGAGTCTTTCTCAGGTGTGTGTGCTCCTTTCGTGAGACAGAAAGAACAACTGAATAGGCTATCCCTCCTGCATGCGGGCTTTAGTGGGCGGGAGCGGGACATCATGTTACAGATGCGGGCGGGAGCGGGACTAAAAATTACACATTAGCCTAATGCGGGAGCGGGCAGGAGCGGGATAGAATATTGCGGGAGCGGTAAAAAAATCAGAAAAATCAGTCCCGCGCAGACCTCTAGTGCGTGCTGGCAAGTGTGTAAAAACACTGGCTCTGATTGGCTATCATGAAACATGACTCTGCCTTAGCCAATCATAATCGCTTACGTCGTTATTAACCCACCTCTTCCCTAGCTGTGAGCCAGGGTGCGTTCGGATTACACAGTTTATTTAATCAATGCATAGTAACGCACCGCATTTAACGTCCAGTAACGTTAACGGCGTTGTAACGACGGGAAAAGTAATTAGTTAGATTACCCCGTTAGTGAAAAAATAACGTCGTTACCTAACGCCGTTCTTTTAAACGGCGTTATTCCAAACACTGCTAAAACCTAGCATATCCCTCACGCATTTGCATTCTATTATTTGAACTCATTGGCAAAGTGAAACTAACTTCACCATGGTGTCAGTCAACGACAAGACAGTTATATGCAGTTACTTTCACTATTGACTGACAATGGGTTACCATCGAAAACATAGGCTGGAAAAAACAACACTTACCCTAATATTGCTCAAATGACTGAATAAAAAAAACATTTATCCTGCAGAAGAGTTGCTTATATCTCGTGACAGTGCGTCTTCAGCTGTGCTCTCTCGCCTCTTCCCTAATCACTTTTAACCGTCATTACCAATTTGCAAATGATGGTGAAAAACTACTCATCATGAGATGTACAGTATTTCGTAATATCTTTATTCTAATTATGTTTCCCATTGTAATTGTGCAATTTGTAATGTTTTGCATGGACGTGCAATGGTGTGCGTTCATGGATGATAGAAGGATGGTGCATTGTGCACCCGCCAATATGACTGTTGACAATGCGCTTGTAAAATAGCATATAAACAACTCGCCATAGACTTCTGACCAGGTGTACAATAGCGATTTTTAGACAATGCGCCAGGCCACTCCCTAGGTTGTTAATTACCACACCCCTGGGCGCATTGTTTAAAAAATAAACATGCAAAATAAGGAATTAAACTTTGCGCCGGGTGGGAAACGAGTTTTACACCATGCGCCAGGGTGCAAAATACAGCCCTCCATGTTGAATCTCTAGTGCTGTGCTGTTCTCTGATTTGTCATGCTGAAGATGAATGTCTGTGTCCTCCTCTGGATCAGGGAAGTGATCGCATGATGAACAGCCATTCAATAGGCTCATTCAGCACTGATAATAGAAGCAGCCTGACCGCATCTGATAGAGATCCTCAAAGCCAAAGCATCTTTTCAGTGAGGTCATCGGTGCCATGATGAACTGGGCAAAACATTTTGGTAATTTAATAAAGCGCAACACCACACTAGACAAGCATTTAAGTTTAAAGTGATATAATTTCCTAACCTGACTCCGCCAGATGGATTGCTTCGCATTTGCTTGGCATATCCATCTGGGAACTTTCCATTGGAGAACTTTAGGGATGCAGCTGCGGAGACGTCGCTGTAGGCGGCCTCTACTCAAAACAGCTAGTAAGAGAGCAAACGAGTGAACGATATGTAACCCAACTTTGTGTAAACCTCTGAACTTGTGTTACTGTGAAAAGTTTGTACCCTTGGCAGCAACAGCGCTGACTTGCAAAGATAAGACCGAACAATGATCCTTTCATAATGCCATCTGTGGGTTCGAAGTTGCCAAATGTTGTGTCAGCATCTAAGGAGGGGTATAAATATTGGTGTTCAACAATTGTTCGGGAGTGTGATTATGCGATCCATTCAGGCTCTGCACTAAGTAGTCATTAAAGGAATTTTATGGTGTATTTTTGTTACGTTGTGGACAAGATGTTTGGACTTAATTTCTGGCCCTGAATAATCTGACATGACAAGCGTCGACGAAAATACAACCACAATCTAGGCTACCCTTCACCTAAACCCGCCTTAAAACCAATGCTGATTGGCCGTTCGTTTGGCGAACGGCTCTAAATTTTCTCCATCGCAAGATGCCAGACTGATCTGCAAGTGGAAAAATGGAGTTCGCGAGATCAGCATGGTCTCACGAGGCTAATCATAATAAAATAATTCCGTGGAAATGCATGGATTTCAGTTGCTTCCAGTAGCAGCAACTGTAATCCATGCATTTCCACGGAGTTTTGGAATCTGACCCCTTATCACAGTGTTTCTCAAACTTTTTCAGATGAAGGACCACTTAACCAATAAAAAAGAAACTCACGGACCACCTAGCTAAAAAAAAAAACTTCAACAGTATATTAGCCTACACGATAGGCCTGCTCACTGAGCCACCTTGCTTATTGTCTTTGGACTTTGCTATTGTGTCAGAGGGTTCATATGATTTAAACTGGCATATCTTACATAGATAGTGTTGCAAAACTGTTCGGATTTACATACAAGTTGGTTCAATATTGCAAACAACTCATATATATTATATTTTACCACATCTGCTCGCGGACCACTTGGGATAGCTTGCGGACCACCAGTGGTCCCCGGACCACACTTTGAGAAACACTGCCTTATCATACCTGTTCATTCGTACTCGTCGCTCGACTAAATTCAAGATGGCGGCGAACTTCCTGAAAGTACTGTCTGTATAAATCGTCTTGTAAATAAACTACCAGTGCTTTTTCAAAAGTTCTCAATGTCTCGTTTTAAATGTCAGGGCCCTCGGAAGTCTACCAATGAAGTGTGGAGCTACTTTGAGCCTCGTAAATGGTGTAAAACAGTGATTTATTTGCATGGCTAGCCCGATGCCCGAGGCACCCCCAATGAAAAACAGACAAAAGTTTACACTTGGTATAATGTTTCAACATCACTAGTTCAATATCACACCGAACTTCTCCATTAAGTCACTTTCCATGTTTCACTAGATGGGAAGAAAGCCCAATTCAAATGACTCAACTGATTTCTGCCACAATGCAGCATGCAAGGTGTCAATAAATGAGCAAATATTGGTATTACCGCCTATTTGCATTGCATGGTTTCTGTAGCACAGTATCAGTGCAGTGTACGTTGATGATTCAAATTAGCGCCCTTAGAGTCAAGAGAAATTTAAATAATGAGGTTAGAATTACATGTGTAATGGGCATTACTGTAAAACTATCTATCTATCTATCTATCTATCTATCTATCTATCTGTCTATCTATCTATCTATCTATCTGTCTGTCTGTCTGTCTGTCTGTG
>NW_027468587.1:23081783-23084283 GCF_046254945.1 Alosa pseudoharengus
TTTTCAAATGCAACTGATACATTTGAGATGTTTTTAGGTTGATGTTTACCGAGGGTGAAGGTTTTGGTTAACACAACTGATCTGACCTATTAAAGACAAAAGACCAAAAACTATACGAGCAACGTGATGAACTTATCTTTAGATACTCCCCGGAGCAAGCAGACAGCACATTTAAATGTGGGATGACCTCATTTTTTCCCAGGGCTCTTGCTTTATTCAGTTTACAGAGCCTCATCTTCCTGGCAGGAGGGGAGAGGGTGGTGAGCTCCCAGGATCCTCTAGAAAGGACTCTAATGAGCTCCATTGATCAATAACGTATTAGCAAACAAGCCAACGAGACAGGGCAAGCGGCCCAATGCCAAACACACACACACACACACACACACCTCCTGCAACACCATGGCTGATGCTTCTCAACACTGTGGGGACTGACACAGAGCCTTTCAAAAAGACACACACATACACACACACTAATTCTCTCTCTCTCGCTCTCTCTTACACACAAACGCACACACACACACACACACACACACACACACACACACACACACACACACACACACACACACACACACACAAGGTATGGCTATTAAATAATAGGATTGTGCCTACAAGTATGTATGCGAGTATAACAAATTCTTTATTACAATTAACACACACACACACACACACACACACACAAACATATGTACACACCTTCAGGCCCATCCCCACCCCCTCTCGGCTCATGTTGCCTGGCCTGCATACCAGCCAATTTTTTTAGTCTCCCTTTTCACAACATCCCTGGCCCTCCCCCCGTCTCCTCGCAAATCATCCTGTTCATGCCCTTTGTCCCATCTCTGTCACCTCTCACACTCACTCTCTCTCTCTCTCTCTCTCTCTCTCTCTCTCTCTCTCTCTCTCTCTCTCTCTCTCTCTCACACACACACACACACACACACACACACACACACACACACACACACACACACATACAGATAGAGAGAGAGAATGAGTGACATGTTCAAGAAATGTTCATGTGTTCAAAAATATGTAGTGACTGGTCATGCACTTCTGCCCTTTCTCCTCTCTCTCTGTCTCTCTCTCTTTCTGTCTCTCTCTCTCTCTGTCTCTCTCTCTCCCTGCCATGTTGCTGTGGGTCCCTCTATCCCCTCCCCCACCCACTAAATGCCACATATTTCCTGTTTGTACTTGAATCAACTGAAGAGGAGCTGCCGTGAGGTTGTGCCCCTGTGTTTCCTCCTCTGTTCCGTCTGCCAGCCTGTACCTCTGTTCGTAGAATCATACGGGGACACTTTCACTTGTCATCAACCACAGCCTCACCCATACAACACCAATCAGGCCAACACAGGGCAACGCAACATCACACAACACCGCAGAACATGATGCAGCACAAAGAGGTACACCACACCACAACACACCACAACACAACACAGCACACCACAACACACCACAACACAACACAACACAACACAACACAACACAACACAACACAGCACAACACAACACAGCACACCACAACACAACACAACACAACACAGCATGGCAACCCACCACAGCACAACACAACACAGCACACCACAACACAACACAACACAACACAACACAACACAACACAACACAACACAGCACACCACAACACAACACAACACAACACAGCATGGCAACCCACCACAGCACAACACAACACAGCACACCACAACACAACACAACACAACACAACACAGCATGGCAACCCACCACAGCACAACACAACAAATCACACCACAACACGACACAGTACACCAGAACACAACACAACACAACACAGCACAACACAAACACAGCACAGCATGGCAACCCACCACAGCACAACACAACACAGCACACCACAACACAACACAACACAACACAACACAACACAACACAACACAACACAACACAACACAGTACACCAGAACACAACACAACACAGCACAACACAGCACAGCATGGCAACCCACCACAGCACAACACAACACAGCATGGCAACCCACCACAGCACAACACAACACAACACAACACAGCGCATCACAGCACAGCACAGCACAACACAGCACAGCACAGCACAACACAGCACAGCACAGCACAGCACAGCACAACACAACACAACACAGCACAACACAGCACAACACAACACAGCACAGCACAACAAGGTACAGCACAACACAACACAACACAACACAACACAACACAACACAACACAACACAACACAACACAACACAACACAACACAACACAACACAGCACAGCACAACAAGGTACAGCACAGCACAACACAACACAACACAACACAACACAACACAACACAGCACAGCATAGCACAACCCACCACAGCACAGCACAGCACAACAGGACACAGCACAACACAGCACGGCACAGCACAGCACAGTACAACACAGCATGGCAACCCACCACAACAAAGCACATCACAGCACAACACAGCACAGCACAACAGGGCACAAAACAACAGGGCACAACA
>NW_027468587.1:23089283-23156783 GCF_046254945.1 Alosa pseudoharengus
GTGGGTGGACCGATGACACAACGTATGAGGTGCTGTTTGGAGAGCAGCAGTGAACAATAGGCCTACAGTAGACTGTGTGTGTGTGTGTGTGTGTGTGTGTGTGTGTGTGTGTGTACGTGTGTGTGTGTGTGTGTCTGTGTGTGTGTGTGTGTGTCTGTGTGGTGTATTCATTTGTGTGGAGTGAGGGCGAGAGATAGAGAGAGGGAGTGGGAGAGAGAAAGGGAGAGGGGGAGAGAGAGGAAGAGAGGGAAAGAGAGGGAGAGGATAGAAAAAGATGAAGTGCAAATGGGGCCCATCAGTGAGTGAAAATGTAGAATGCTTTCAATTCAGAACCATTTCAGCAAGCACTTCAAATAGACTTGTCTCTGTGTGTGTACTGTATGTGTGCATGCATTTGTGTGTGTGTGTGTGTGTGTGCGCGCGCGTGCGTGCATGTGTGTGTGTATGTGTGTGTGTGTGTGTTTGTATATGTATTCATCCTGACAAAACAGAAAAAGATTAGTGATGCATAGTCTATATGAAACAGAGCATTACAGATGGGAGGGTATTGATTATGAGAGTAAAAATCCACTGGATGCTATTTGCAAAGACAGAAACGTGGAAGAATGTATTTTGGGGTCTATTTGGGGTCATTACAAGGACTCCCACAACCACACACTGAAATATGATTTACAGAGCCCGAAGAGCTGATGATTCACACACGCACACAAACACACACACGCACATACCTTCTCTTTCTCCGTCAGCATTCATCCTCGTTGACAGCAGAGAAAGATGATGAAAGAGAAAGCTTTGAGTGAAAAAACTAACAAACCCTCATGTGGTGAAGTGAAAAATGGGCTGCATGTGGAGTTTGTCTTATTTTACATTCACTATTTGTGTAACAGGCAGTGATGTATACTTTTCCCCTGGTCTTGACCACATATACCCAAATCTTCTCACCAGCCTTCTTTTAGCTGAGTCTTCCATGTCCAGGAAATCAGCCATGTAGGTAGGACTGCAGCTGGCCATTTAGGGTGATAGGCAGAAATGTTTCTGGTGACCCATCACCACCAAAATACTAAACAAATAAGATATTTAGTTAATAATTAGAAAGATCTTAAAAAACACTGAACATCTGTACATTGTGAATTTGATGCCAAATTATATGTGTTCAGAACATCCTGGGGGCCCTGCATTCTGGGTCGAAGTGGCACCTGTACCTTGAGTCTTATAGAAGATGTTTCGCCCCGTGCAGTCAAAGTGTAGAAAAAGCAGAGACCGCACACAGAGGCTGTATGATATCAAAATTGTATTCAAAGTGCCCGAAAAATCTTCTAGGCCATGAAACAAACGTTTCGGGCCTAGCCCATCATCAGGGTTCCCAGGCGCTGAAGCCTCTTAGAGGTTCCCGCACCAATCACTCAAAGAGAGAACCCAGAGTCACATTGTGTAGTCCATACAGGTAGACATACAAATACAATACCCCAAAAGACACCCAACATCAATAATATCATTAACATTATACAGACTTTGTCAATAGAAAATGTTATAAAGAGAGCATGCAATAATACAGGTTGCAATTATCTTTGTCTTTATCATAACGGACAATACTTCATCCCATCATGGGCGTATTCAATAATCACAAATAGCAAGTTAAGACAAATTCATCATTCATACCCCTACGGTGAAGAGATTTAGTATATAGTATAAGTATATATACTTTTTTGATCCCGTGAGGGAAATTTGGTCTCTGCATTTAACCCAATCGGTGAATTAGTGAAACACAAACAGCACACAGTGAACACACAGTTAGGTGAAGCACACACTAATCCCGGCGCAGTGAGCTGCCTGCTACAACAGCGGCGCTCGGGGAGCAGTGAGGGGTTAGGTGCCTTGCTCAAGGGCACTTCAGCCGCAGCCCACTGGTCAGGGCTCGAACCAGCAACCCTCCGGTTACAAGTCCAGAGTGCTAACCAGTGGGCCACGGCTGCCCAACGATTTAAGGTTGAAGATCCAAGATCCAAGATTTAAGGGTGAAGATCCAAAAACGTTCCCTTTTGTAAAAGTTTTCTTGCCGTATCTCCCCTCTATGTGCAGGTTTGATATGTTCGACAACTGTGAAAGTAAGGGAGGGTAGAGGGTGGCCAGATTCAGTGAAATGTCTAGCTACCATCCTCCCTTATACTTTCACAGTTGTCGATTTTTCGCCACTTTGAATACAATTTTGATATCATACAGCTGTGTGCAATCTGCTTTTTCTACACTTTGACGGCCCTGCTTTGTACACTGAAACATTTATAACTATTTAACTTCAAATAGAGGACCAACCTACTTACCACCTCAACATTAAGGAGACCTATGGTCACAGCAATCTTAAAAATTAAAAATATCTGCTCTCTGGTGCCAAGTCTTTGGAATTGTTCCTTTCTTCCATGCAATCACCATGAACTTCCATCAAAATTTCAGAACATCAGGCGCTACTTTATAGACCCGATAAGGGCTTGGAGAAGATGCAAACTGAGCACAACACAATACCTCTTGCACCTCTTTCCACCTTAGCAGAGCTTTCTCCATTCGTGACCCTATGTCTCTAATGAGGGTATGTCTGCAAGCAACCCAACGTCGACATGCCCTCTGATTGTCCGTACATGTTCAAAACACTTTTCTAGTTCACAAATTTCAACCTTCAAACTTTCAGTTTTCTCCTGCAAACTTGGATCCTTGTAGAAGGCAGCCATAGTTAGTTCATTCTTCTCCCTTTATTTGTTTGAGGAGCTCCACTCTCCTTAGCATAGCAAGGAGACATGTTTGACCTTGGGTTTGACCTTGGGTTCCATTGGCTTGCATTGCTCTAAGACAGGGGTTGCTGACCCGTCGATTACGATCGACCTGTAGATCTTTGGGACTTTCACAATAGATCCCGAGAATAACAGGAAAAATAAAAACACAGTCACATAATCCAATTAGTAAATCAAAACTAAAATAATGTACGTAATGACTATGACTAAGTGTTGTTCTCTCATTGATGCCTGTATAAGTAAAATGCGATTTCGGTTAGTATTTTACATTTTTTACATTTTGTATGCCATCCTTGTGTAACCCAGACTAAAAGGTACAGAGGCATGGATTCACAAAGGGGTGGAGGATGTGATATTTTTGACCTGATACAGTTGCCTAAATAAAAGGCCTTAAATTGGAAGTATTTTGGCTTTGGTTGTCGTCTGACGCTTCAAGGTATATCTTGCCTTTGTTCAGGGCCAAGGTCAGGGATCTTGGCCTCAAAAAGGTTGGTGACCACTGCTCTAAGACCTTCTCTCTGTTCTTCACTGACCCTGGCCATGAGAGATAGAGAAGAAAAACAATCTTTCTATTTCAACCTATACCATTTTGACTTTAATGGTTGACTTTTCCTCTCTTTCCTAGCTCTCTTGGAAAGGCTCCATATCTTCCCATACTATAACAGTAGATGACTACACCCATCCGAGTCAGTTTATCCTTCGCTGTCCCTTCCAATGCTTCCAAAATTCCTTTTAAATCAACATTGATGGGACTCCATTCCTTTCCTTGGTGTCTGACGCCTCAGGGCATTTGAGCTTGGACTTCTGCCCACTATGTCTCTGTCCCGCCTCCGAAACATCCGGATCCACCCAACTTCCGGGCGTCGAATGTCTATGGGAAATTAAATGGCGTTTCGAAATATCATACCTGTCAAACATCTGTAGGTGGCGAAGTAGAAAAAAATGGTGGGCCGATTGGCCTACACACTTATGCCATCTAGTTTCCACTGGATTTTTTGATTGTCGGTGCCGTTAAAGTAGAAATATATCAGTAAGAAGCACTAAGCTAACGCACTCGCGACTCCCCGAGTCAAGGTTGCATAGCAATAGCAATGTTTCGTAGTTTGTCTTCACCGAAATGGAGTTCGTGGCACCAGAGCCTGTCTACGGAGGTGGCACTAACCCTGCGTGAAATCGCCATGTTTGATAGGTTGTTAATACATTCTGAAAATGTTACTGTTCTGATCAAGGTCATGCAAAATAAAGCTATCGACTCAATACGACTCTGCCTCTGATTCCTAGTCTGCTTATCATTATCGGTTTTTCGTAAAAAAAATAAATCTCATCTCGTTATGTCTTTAGTGTCTTTGTCGACGATTTCTTTCTTTTTCAAATATCTCAATAATAGCCAACAAACTCTCAGCACAGTCAAACCAAAGTTAAGTCGTGTTGAAAAGAGGCTGAACCTTGCAAACAATTTACTTTTATAGACCACTGAAATAACGCGTGAATCACACGTGAAAATGACCATCAAGTTAGGTTGTGACTGGTTGTGAGCGAGATCTAACGCCCTCCTCCGCCCGCGTACATCGGAACTAGCTCCCGGTTTAATAATTAATTAATAATCGTTTACTACTTTAACGGCACCGACAATCAAAAAATCCAGTGGAAACCAGATGGCAGAAGTATGTAGGCCAATCGGTCCACCAGCTTTTTCTACTTTGCCACCTACAGAGTTTGACAGGTACGATTTTTCGAAACGCCATGTTATTTCCCATAGACTTTCGACAACCGGAAGTTGGGTGGATCCGGATGTTTCAGAGGCGGGACTTATTCCGGAGAGGTCTATTCCCGCTCCGTGGTCCTTTCCGGATCCCACCACTGCTCTCTCTCCCATTCGCTTCCTGTCAGTCTCCACTGTCCTATCATTAAAGGCATAAAGCCCAAAAAATATATTTAAAAAAAAGAAAAGCCCTGTACTCATTTATTCAGGCATTTTCTTCCTTCCCTTGTATCCTCAAACTGAAGTGTCCTTTCTCCATCCACATCCACAACCCCTCCCCCACTAACCCCCCCACCCCCCGACATGACCATATCTGTGCTCGCCCTCCTTTCTCATAGTCAAAGCCTTTACAGACCCCAAAGCCTTGAAGTCTGCCTATGAATCTTCCACCCCTGCTCTAGCTGTGACTCTGCTAATATGTTCTTCTGCAGATTAGTTGGGTGCATCTGCTTGGCTGTGTTTACCACAGATGCTGCTGCTATGTGAACCTGATCCTACAAGACAACGAAGAAGAAGGGGAAAGGGGGGGGGGGCATACAATTATTATTTTCAGTATTATTTTGGTACATGACCTGCCTGTATGTAGCAGCAGGCCTGTCTGGGTTTCTCTGAAGGACTTGACATGGGATTAATGATTAACCATCTGACAAACACAGAGGCCTGTGTGGAGAGCTTCAGTCACACACCAAGTCTCCAACTCCAAAACACACATTCTCTCTCACTGGTCCAGAACTAGCCTACACTGACTGTTTTAAATGTAGAGTCAGCAATTCTAATCAAATACATGTTGCGCCATGCGCTGCAAATTGAATGTGCGTGCTTAAAAAAACTTTGCTCTGGTAAAGTGGGAAACAATCCTGCTCTGTAAATGGGAAACAATGGTGTAACTACTAACTAGGCTGTTGAGATGAAATATCAACAACCTTTCGTGAAACCAAATAACACTGAGCAATCTGAACAGGACAAATAGGACATTTTTGACTTACATTTCTTCTTGTCTCAAGCCTGTGTTTAAAACAACTACATTTGGGATGCAGAAGCATGCGTCATCAGTGAATAAGCTGTGCTAGTGAATTTGCTGAGAGCACTGCGCTGTCGGCAAACGGACAATTACAGCAATTTCATTCTGATTAGACTGTGAGCCGATGAGTAGCTCTTAGAAATCTGGAAAGGGCCATTTTAGTCAAGCCTAATGGCTTTTAGCACTGGAGAGTGGAATAACTTGTATTTCAGCACCACCGAATAGCAGCTTTTAATTTATATGTTCTAGCTCTCTCTCACACTCTCTCTCTCTCTCACACACACACTCACTCTGTCTCTCACACTCTCTCTCTCTCTCACACACACACTCACTCTGTCTCTCTCACTCTCTCGCTCTCTCACACTCTTTCCATTCCCTTCTTTTCATCATTTGTCTCTCTATGCCTTTCTCTCTCTCTAATCAAGATAACAGGTCACTCCGCTGAATTAAACAAAAGAGTGGAGTGTGTCAGTGTGTTGCTCTGTTGCTAGGGAAGTCGCCAAGACATGATCAATGAGAAACTGGGTCATAAAGGCTGGCTGATTGCTCTGCGCAACACTGTACCAAAACAACCACACAGCCATTGTTCCGGTTTGTAGCTCTCCCCAAAAAACACTCATCCCTTCCTGTATCCTGCTTGTGTGCACACACACACACATAAAACACACAGACACACAGACAGACACAAATGGACAGACACACACACATAGTGGACACACACAAACACACTCAGAGATAAAGAAAGCCTGACAAATACAGACAGACAGACAGATGGACACACACACACACACACACACACACACACACACACATACACACACATACACATACACACACATACACACACACACACACACACACACACACACATCCACTGCACTTAGAAACAGCTCATGCAAGCCACAGATTTGTTTAGCTATCATATGACTCTTGTAGTGGATTTTGTTTTTGAAGGCTGCTCCCTCTGCACAGCTTACATAACGTAACTGACTCCTACGTGAGCAGAGCTTTGGGTTTATGATGTTTTGATTCCTGTGTCTGGTACACGTTACTGCTTCCCTCATTGTTCCTGATGTCTGGATCACCACGGGAAACATGCTCTCTTTTTATTGGCAGCTGGGGATGGTTACAATGGCCGTCAGCTGGACAGTGTCAGGAAGCGAAATGTCAGGACCCAAATGTGTTTTTTCAAACATCATTGTTATTCTGCTCTGCCACTGATATGTGTGTGCCAGTGTGTCTGTGTGTGTGTGTGTGTGTGTGTGTGTGTGTGTGTGTGTGTGTGTGTGAGAAAAAGGGAGAGAGAGAGTGTCCATGTTTGTTAATGCATTTCCTTGAGTGTCTAAGGGTGGTGTTTCTTGGAATTGAAGCCTTGATATTTGTGTGAGTAATATGATAGAGAGAAGAGAATGTGTGTGAATGTGTGTGTGTGTGTGTATGTGTGGCTCAGACCCCTTGACATTTTTCACATGTTGTGTTGCAGCCAAGCTACAATTGTACACAGTAAATTAGAAAGTACAGTACAGTACGGTAAATGTATCCCTTATCAACCTTCACTCAATGGGCTCTATCTTGCACTCCAGCGCAATTGACTTTTGTCTTTCCTATTTTGCAGTCAGTGCATATTGGAATTTTTCCTCCACAGGTACATATGCGCCCACGGGGGCGTTTCAGTGAAAAGAGGGGGCGTGTTCCGGCACAAACGGTCCCTGTTGATATTTTGCAGTTTCAGAAAACAATTCCGCCACAGACCAGGAACCTCCTGGTCTAAAGTCAGTGGCGCAAATTCAGATGCTATTTTAAGGCGCATACATGGCCACAGGCCTGCAGGAATGAATGCTATGCACACCGATCTACAGACACCCTGTGCACAGATGGAAACATTCAAAGCCTTGATAATATTTGTCCATTTCCCGGTTTTGTTCGTGCATTGGTCAACTAAAAATGTAATAGCCTATAAGTCAATTGCGCTGGAGTAGAAGATAGAGCCTAATACCATATCATGACAAAGCAAAAAAAATAAAGCACTGGGGGGTTCATATGTGTGTGTGTGTGTGTGTGTGTGTGTGTGTGTGTGTGTGTGTGTGTGTGTGTGTGTAAGCCCTTTCAGACATACTTTTAAGACCGGAGGTTCGGCGGATGTTATACGGTGGGGCCGTATATCTGAACGACATAAACGGTCATATGGAAGTCCAAACTTAGCCGGTTGTTCTACTGCTCTCCCCCCCCCCCCCCCTTGTATTTCCTCCGGACATTATGTAAATGTGCTGTGTCTGAACGAAGCGTAGAACATGCGGTTAAAAAAGTGAGAGAGCGTGTCGGTGACATTTCTTTTGTGCGTCCAAGTGGTTAAATCTGACTTAAATGCCAGTGTTATGATGGAGTGGCATAGTGCTGTCCAGAAAATCTCCGACCAGGGGGTCATTTCTAGAAAAGTTAGCAACGACGTTGCTCAACCACCATGGTACGATGCAACTTGCGACCAAACAACGACACTGTTACACCTGTTTCCAGAAAGCATCGTACCTGTGTCGCAATTCGCTACCTCCGACGTTCGAACACCATAGTTCCAACAACGTTGTTGATGATGCAGCGATACATATCATTGGTGGAAACAGTGGCAACGTGTAATACCCCACCCCCTAGAAATGTTCTGTCACGGCCTATGTCGACATGTTTCTAATCTAAACCGAGTGATTAATGCTGGTATTGTCATTGCCATCAGCCAAAACCTAAACCTATTGCAAGCATAGAAAACAGTTAACTTAAGCAGACCAATATGAGTCATTATTTGTGTTATATATCTGTGTTGGAAAAAATATATAGCCTGGACAAATACCTGGGTATCCCATAGGTTATTAACTGTCTCGTGGCTTAACGGCAGCGCGTTGGTGCACTGCGCGCTCGGCCGGAGTTCGCATCCTATCTCTTCTTTTCATCTCTGAGTAAAAGTAGGCCTACGAGACACAACAATAGGTTTTGACCATACATATTTATGTATATAGTTACTCTACATCGAGAGACAATAGGTACAATACATCAGTCAAAAACAATTGAATCTACGTGTCACACTAGTTCATCTGCAGGTAGCGAGAAGCAAGAGGACAATCTCACATCATAAGAAAATCGAACCTACAACGTTGGGATAATAAGTCATCTGATTTAGCCACTACACCATTTAACACTGCTGCTGTTAGGGACTGTGAAGATTATAATACTAAAATCAAGGCAATACTTTAATTAACATAAATAGCAAGAATGAGCCCAGTAGAGGAGCAGTGTCTTAATCAAAATTAAGCTACAGGATAGATCAATCATTGAGTCACGAGATAAACATCCACTTCGCAAATTTTGGTTAGGCGGTTGTGATTTTTGGTTAGGCGCTCCGGACACCAACAGGAACTACCAAGGAACGACACAAGTGCGACTGCCTAGGGGCAGTAGTTCAAACGACCAAACTTTGCGTCCTTGTTTGCGATTGAGAGTTCGAACTACCCTTTCTAGAAACACCAAATCCAAGAACGATGGAGCGTACTACCGAGGTTGCGACGCAAGTTAGCAAATGATGCTTTCTGGAAACGACCCCCTGGAAAGATGCAGACATCACGGAGCTACTGTCCATTAGGGCAGACAGCATTGTGATAGAAAATTAAAATGAAAATGAGAAAATGAAAACGAAGAAAACCCAACTTTGTTCCAAGCTCCTTACGTAAATGCAATAGACACATGGGGAGAGGATGCTTTTGGAAAAATAAACCATGAAAAAACAAACCACTTCACTGTTATGTTAGTATTTTGTTTGTTGCTTAAAAACGTTGTATGTGATGGCCTTGAAGTCTTGAGTTAGCCTACTGAATGGGCTGGTACCATAAAGTTTGTGCATGCTCCCTCCAACGCAAACCAGATTTGGGGTTCCATAGCCAATAATTCTACATAACATTGAAAACAGATAAATGTGTTTATTCGAAGCTCACATACAAATACTGTAGGTCAATTTCAAGTGCTCACTTATGCAGTAACGGACTGGGATTAAAAAACGGCCCTGGCATTTTCACCAACCAGCGGCCCACACGGGGACACGCACGCACGTGCGTGCACGTGCCCGCAACACACAGATATAACTTGACATGCACGTGAAATAACACGCACGTTTGTAGCCCCATTGGTGATGAACTCTAACTTTAACTAGATGTACCGCATAGCGGTACAAAATATGACCGCCGCTCAGTCCTGTACATCCGTTCCGCGAAATAAATCAATTTGTCTCCATATTTTTTTGTCTTCAATTTGTCTCCATATTTTACTCCATCCCCCACTCTTGAAACTTTTGTGTATGCTTGTTTGGCATGCCTGAGTGTGTGTGTGCGGCTGCACAGAGAGTAGCCTACTGGTGCTGAAAAGGTGAATAGATTGTAGAATAGCCAAAGAAGATGTAGCATTGTTATAAAACCTTTAACATCTCTAAACAATCACAAGTAGGGCACTTCATCACAGTTCATCCATTGCAACTGGATTGATGAAAGGTCACTTACACCTGTAGGCTACATTGTATTTGGGAAAAGCAAAAGGTATCAGCATAATGTTATTTATTTATTTATTTATAAACAAAAACATCTCTGTCAGTTCCATGCCGTTTTCAACAGCTATCAAACACAAAGGTCATTTTTGGATGGATGGATTTTTTGTGAATGTTTCTTCTTCTACATAAGATTTTAGTCATCTTTAGTTCATGTAATACTTTATTGTCAATGCACAAATTAAGTAACAGTAGTCTGAAACGTTATTGTTAATGCACAAATTAAGTAAAAGTAGTGTGAAACGAAATGCTGTCCAAATGGGCCTTGATGAAATGCGTCGCTAGACTGTTCTACACATTTTAACGGGCCAAAGTTGAAGAGCTGTTGTCCGTTATTGTTCGTGCAAATATTGGCTGATTCATGTTCCCTTGCATTGTGTAACTGAGGTCCATGGCTAGTCTGGCTTTCACCAGACCAACCTCAATCTTTTAAGAAATCAAAAAATAAATAGCGGGCAGATCAGGCTGGGTTCACCAAGCCTAGTCCATAGGCACCCGATATTGTTCACGCTCTGGCTATTCTAAATGCAAAAATGCATCAGGGAGTTATGACAAAACTGTAACTAACAAACTAGATCCTAATAGAAAGCTGTTAGCTTCCCTAAGCTACAGGTAGGCTTATAAGGTAGGCCTATTAACAACATAAATTGTCAATAGGCTATGCTGGCGACACAAATAAAATCTCCTTTGGAAACCAATGGCTTACGGCTCCCACACACAGCTGCGTTCCGTCAACGCATGCCAGTGGGTGTTCCCGACGGTAGCTATGCAAATGACTTGAAGTAAAACCGTAATGTGATTGGTTGGTGCCGTCCGTAGATTGGCTTGATTGGCCGGTGCCGTCTGTCGGTGCAGCAACAGCTGAACTCCTCAACGCGAGCGGCGGGAGAAACGCGACGCGACGGACCCACAATTCAGTTCGGCAATGGATCACGTGAGCCCATTTAAAGTGAATGGGATGCGTCTCCAGCAACGCGATGCACGCAGCAGTGTGTGGGAGCAGTTACGCCTTACAGTATCAAGGGGACTTAAACTGCCATATCGTGGCGAAAAGTTGTAATAAAATTCACGCAGCTCCATGAGCGCGAATGAAGTAGCCACTTCTAAATGGGACCCACTACACAGTAGCTTAAGGTGTGTTGCTAAAGCAGCCATAATGAAATGAAGGTGTCATTGTTTGGATACTTCACACACACGTGCTTTTTAATTTCACAGACTACAACTACCAAGCTGGAATCAAAGCACATTGATTCCCCTCTCACACCCTGCACGCACTTAAAACAAAATAAACAGGCGTCTCAGTCTCACGCATGTATAGGCAAAACTGTATCAGACCGGTGTAACGTTGGTAAATCTTCCATTGCACAGAATGATTTTTTTAGCACGTGCAACAAATGACAGTCGAAAGATACAATTACAGTGCTGCTATCAATTTGCTTGGTATAACCGCATTTATAGTTTTCTACAAATGCAATCAATCAAATTGGCCTCCATCACTCAACCAACAGCATGTCCGATAAACATCCTCAGATTTATTTCGGCTTCAAGAAGAAATGGGAATTACATTTCATGTGATCATCCTATCCTTATTAGACGTTCTCTGCGGTAAACTATAGTCCTTGTAAGAAGCGTCCATTGTTATTCCAACCCACGTTTATCTTCCAACAAAATTACGTCTCACTGCAACGATGCGCCATCTAGTGGACAAACGCTACTTATCGCCAATACTGGAAATGCAGCCATGATGATGATGATGAATATATATTTTGGCTTTCTTTTATTCCTACTGAATTTGTAATTATGTATCGGCCGTTCTAATACCGATAGTATGTGGGTGCCTGTGTGTGTGTGCATGTGTATATGTGTGCACCGCCATCTACAGGCCAATGAGTGTACAGTCATTAATGTACACATAATCTATTTTTTTTAAGACCCCCCCATGGATGAAATTCTACGAAACTTGGCATACCCCCAGAGAATGGCAGGTCAATCATACAAATAAAATTTGGTGCAGTTCTGAACATCTTAACTGAAGATAGGGGCGATTAAAGCAGAATAATATTGCATTTTCATTTTTTACCGGGGGGGTGCAAATCACAAATGAGTGATTATGGGCTAGATTGATGTGGGCCCTTGAGACCAACATACCATAAAAGACTTTTCATCCTCGGTGCTACGGTTCAGGTAGTTATTTAGGAAAAACTGCTTTTTTTGACAATCCCTATCAGTGGCGTAACTATAGTAGGTGCAGCAAGTGCAGTCGCACCAGGGCCCGTGACCTCCCGGGGCCCGTTGCTACCCCCGCCCTGCCTCCTTTTTTTGTTTTTTTAGAACTTTAGAATGTTAGAGCACGGAGAGTGAAGCGTCACTTTGACGATCAATCGGAAGATGAGCGCTTAACCAATGCAGAGAGATACTTCAAAGTGAAGGTATTTAATGCAACTCTGGACATCATAATCAGTCAGCTCTCCCAAAGATTTGCAAGTATGCGGGGAACTTGTCATGTGTTTAAGTCTTTACGTCCTATGACCCTTCAACTCGCAAGTGATGATGAACTGCTTGAAAAGGCAAGACGTTTGTCAGACCATTATAGCAGGGACATTGCACCGACGTTCCCAACACAACTCCTCTCATTCAGGTCTTGCTTTAAAGCAGAGATTTCACAGAAGTCATCTATTTTTCAACTTGCCAAAATGCTGGTGGTAGATTATGACAGTGTAACATCCACATTCGGGGAAGTGTGTACTCATGTTGTTTCTGACATTGTGACTGTGGCAACAGCTAAGCGATCTTTTTCCAAACAGCAGCATGGGGCAGGAGAGGCTCCGTGGGTTAGCTATCCTGTCCATTGAAAATACGAGAGCCAGAGCATTAAATATTGGGAACATCGTTGACGATTTTGCACAACGAAAGGCTCTTAAGATGGCCTTTTTCTAATGGCCTAATTCACGCATATTGGGGATTGTATGCATATGAATGATTTTATTTGGTTTCTGGACGGTTAAATAAGTTAGGCTACATTAAGTTTTGTTTCTGCGCAGTGCGAGTATATAAGCAAACAATCTACGCTTGCAGTTTCAGCAGAGGGTTGAAGAGGCGCATTGAGTGTTCCCATAATTCCATGCGAGTTGATGTTAATGCAGTAATATTAGATTACCCTGGCCTGCAGGCTGTTAATAAAATTATTTTTTAATGTTTTCACATGTAATGGATATGTAGTCGTGTGTTTTTTTATTTGAAATTGTAATCTGTAACTACTAAACTACTTCGGTGCCTCAGGCCCTTTGCATAAACAATTGAAGTCACCCTTAATGTGTATTACATGTATCAGAGCTAATTCATCCTGGGCCAAAGTTTCTGTACATGGGGCCCGCGTAGCGCTCTCGCACCTGGGCCCACCATTGGGTTGTTATGCCACTGATCCCTATATGACCGCTTCGCTAGCTTCGCTAGCTGCGGTCATAATAAACATAAAGACTAAACCAAGAACATGGATATATCAATGCACAACTCCAAAAAAATGAATGCAATATGAAAATGAAAATAGAATAGCCTAGAATAGATCATCAGAGCAGCCGCTCCACAAACGTGTCTTAATTAACGTCATGCAGTTAACAAGGTGCGAAGGAGCTTGCTTTTCTCAGCAACACTGTCTATCACGTCATCAGCATCCAAGTTCATTACGACCTCTTTCTCTGTCGCCATCAGCATAAAGGCCTCCAAATTATCCTGTGACAATCATGTCCTTAGGCGATTCTTGATGAATTTAAGAGTGGAAAAACTCAGTTCGCATGCCACTTGAGTACATGACAGTGTTAGGAATGTATATGCTAACCATATATTGTTGTAGGCACAGGTAAAGAGGTTTAACTGCTGGAGAAGGAAATAGCAACAGATTGCACAATTCTTGCAGGTAGCACATTTCTTGCTCACCAGGTTTATTTCTGTATCTTCCTCTATCTCCGCAGCATCATCAAAGTTCAGCTCTGACTGTGTACACGTTTAGAGGAGACTTTTTCAGGCTGTCCCAGTGCGTAGCGAGGTGTCAATTCCGACTGTAGATTTTCGACCGTAGCATCTTCACTAAATTTAAGCAGACATTCACTTATGTTTCGAAGTGCATTTGGGGGCAGTTTACAGTTTTTCTCAGTCGCTTTGGTGCTATTCTCACATATTAACATTTGCACAGCAGTTAGTGCATTTCTCAAAACAATTAGTGCAAACTGCAAAACCTAGTGGATGACCTGCAAAAGCATGTCACTTGCTCAAAATGGATTGTCCATTCCTCAAAAGCAGGTATTCATGTCAATGAAATTGTCAGTGTCATCAAAATGAGAAGTCTTGACACCATCGTTTATGAACAAGATAGTCAAATGGCTTTGTCATGTTTTCATTATGACAGTTCTCTCAGTGTTTTCCAATGCAAAAAAAGGTCAGAACTCGGTGACACTACCTGAACATGCTCAAGACAGCACTATACAGTACTTGTACAGCCATTTGAAAACTACAGTAAAGTTACACATTGCTGTAGTTAGGGGAGTAAGTGAGTACAAGACACTGAATACGTACATTTTTACTGTATGCTCTTTGCAATTCTACAGCATTGTGACAGAATTTGATAACTAGTTCACCAATTTTGTATGTAATGACTCAAGCAATGAAATGAAGACTATTAGTTTTATTGGGAACGACTATTCAGTATCCATAAGTATAGTTCATTTTGACTGACATGACATAAGCAAATGATAATGTTAAAAAACAGCAGAGAATTGTATGAAAGCAACTGATACATTTCCAAAAGCATTTGCAATTTGTTCAGAGGAAGGAGAAATTGCTACTATGATGTGCACAAATGACTAAATGTTGTGGAGGTTGAACTAATAGTTATGAGAATTTTAATTCTGATCTGAAAAAAGCACCAAAGTGACTGAGAAAAACTGTATTAGCTTTTATAAGGGGAAAATTCCGAGGATCAAAGCATGCTAGATCGGCATACAATTCCCCGTGCTGAAGGAAGTAGACGCATTGGGTTATGAAATTCCCAGAAGTCATTGCTTCATATAACTTTTGTAAACCAATAATAAAATAAAAGATACAGGCATATTTATTGTATTTCAATTTCAAACAATGCACTTTTTAAACATTTGATTAATAAGGCTACAAAAGAATGTAGACAGATATAAATATTGAGGGTCAACATGACTGTAGTATAGAGACTCATATCTGGTATAAATACTGATCAGTTTCCCACTGCATAGGAGGAAGAGGGAGTTAGAGATAAATGGCTGATTTGAAGCCATTTAACACTATTGATGCTTGATAGTGGGCCGAGAGATAATGTGGAACCGGCCTTGCGATAAAGGGGTCGCACGAACCCGACAAGCAGGGTTGGGTAGTGACGGATTACATGTAATCTGGATTACGTAATCAGATTACAAAAATCAAGTAACTATAATCAGCCCAGATTACAATAAAAAAATTGTGTAATCAGATTACAGTTACATTGTTGGGGATTACCTGATTACATTTTATAATGCAAACAATCCAACTTTTTTATGATAGCCTATAGCTATCTTTTAATTTGACAAGCAGTTTATTCGGATGTTCACTTTTTAGACTTTTTTAAGATATAGTTATGAACAAAATTATTCATACCCCTGGCAAATATTGATTTTCTCTCGACCAATATGTTTGTTCTTACTTAAAATGACACTTGCACATGCCAAATGGTTGCAAGACAATGTGGTAAAAACATGGAATAAAAAAAAGTGTTTTTATCTTTTTTAACATTTTTATGAAAAATAGCTTGTTAAAAATTATTCATACCCTTTTTAAACTATCACTGGAAACATCTTTATTTACCACCACAGCTCTCAAAATGGTTCATATAATACCCACCAAGCCTCTTCATGTCTCCACAATGAGAGTAGACTGCACTTCTGGGTTTTGAGGCAGGAACGATTATTTGCCACACTTGTGCTCACTTTTTTGACGGATTGAGGTCCGCTCTAAAATTTTGATATTCGGCCTTTGGGCTTGCCGGTTCGACTTCACTAATTCACGGATTGGGATAAATGCAGAGACCAAATGTCCCTCACGGGATCAAAAGATATATTTACTTACTAACTTACATACTATTGGGGCAGGTCTCTCGGCACACTGCCTGATCTTTTCCTCCTAATCTTAATGTAGCCTCTTTTTTTAGTGTTACCTTTTACTTTGAGAAAGTCACCAGGTCCCCCTGGTTGAAAAACATCCCAAAATAATACTTTTCTCACCCCCAAAATTGAAATGGACATGGTGTCATTTGGGTTTAATGCTTCCCTTTGTTATGCCAATCTCAGGCCATGTCCCTGGGTCAAAAAAATCCAGCGAAAGCTAAATTCTTTGTCCAGGTGTGCCCTTATAAAGGTTACAGTAAGATGAGTTGTGCATGTTTGGAGAAGAGTGGAGAAAAATAAAATGATAATTCTTTCATCAATTCTGTGGTGGTGTCTTTTACTTAATGGGCATATTTATTGAAGTAATCTAAAAGTAATCCTAAAGTAATCAGATTACGTTACATGTTTTTGGTAATCCAACTGATTACGTTACTGATTACAAAAATTGCCAAGTAATTTGTAGTCAGTAATGGATTACATTTCAAAGTAATCTGACCCAACCCTGCCGACAAGCATGCCGCCCCGTGATTGGCCGGCCCAGGAGAGGCCGCGGCCCTTCTGGCATCTGCCCAAATGCCAGACTGTCCAGTCCGTCACTGCACTTACGTGACTACTTCAAGTATTAGCCTACGCACAATAGATTTTTCTTCTTTAGCCTACATAATGCATACACTTTGTAAGCGAACAGCAGCTGTGACAGCGGCCGCATATATTCTGCGTCATATCTCGCCTCTTGTGAACTCTACAAGCCCCCACCCCTCACTCGACAACCACACGGAGGTTCTGTAATGTACGTGTATGTCGTTCACACATAGGTCCGAATAAGGTCAGTATAAGGTCCGCAGGTTAGCATCATATATGAATCATCCGAAGGGTAGGACCTCCGTTTGACAAACCTCCGCATGTACTCCGGAGGTTATATCTGAAAGCCCTTTGTGTGTGTTTTCTTGTCAGTGGGGGATGGATGCTGGGGTGGCTGGGGAAGGGAGATGCAATTGAGCCGTAATGGGATGACTGACACTCACCAGGCAGCGCAGGGTAAACAAAGGAAAAGGGCTCAATGCATCCTGTCTGTCTGGAGGTGTGTTTGTGTTTGCATGTGCTTGTATAGGTGTCTGCGCTTTGTGTGTGTGTGTGTGTGTGTGTGTGTGTGTGTGTGTGTGTGTGTGTCTCTGTGTGTGTGTGTGTGTGTGTGTGTGTGTGTGTGTGTATGTGTGTGTGTGTGTGTGTGTGTGTGTGTGTGTGTGTGTGTGTGTGTGTGTGTGTTTGTGTGAGTGTGTGTGTGTGTGTGTGTGTGTGTGTGTGTGTGTGTGTGTGTGTGTGTGTGTGTGTGTGTGAGTGTGTGTGTGTGAAAACGGGGTGAAGTATGTGAGGCCAGTTGCAAGCTGCTGGACACACCCACTGCTCACTGTTTGTGAACAGAGGTTCGTAAGAATTCTATAAGACCCAAAGATCCAAAATGTCCCCTGTTAATCCATGCACAGATACACACACATGTCACGTGTGCCTCATGTCACAGTGCCTCTTCTCCTCCATGGCGTGTAGTATGACTAGACTACATCCTCCCAGTATTTCATAGACTTGTCCAAATGTTGTGTTGCAAACTTTAAATGACCTTCAACACGCATTTATTCAGTAATGGAGTGTTGGGGGTGGGTGTGCATAGAGGCCATGGCAGTGGAGTGCATTGCCTATTTGCTACAATTGTACCTGCTGAGACCATGCCCTTGTTGATCCAAAATGACACCGTTTAACACAGGCACAGATGCACACACATGTCACATGTACACACACACACACACATACACACACACACACACACACACATACACACACACACACACACACACACACACACACACACACACACATATGAACCTCCCAGTGCCCACAGAGACAAAGAAAAGCACAAATGTCCATTTTTTTTTTTTTGCTTTGTCATGATAGGGTATTGAGTGAAGGTTGATAAGGGACACATTTACCATAATGTACTGTACTTACTAATTTACTGTATACAATTGTAGCTTGGCTGCAACACAACATGTAAAAAAGGTCAAAGTGTCTGAGCCACAGACACACAGACACACACACACACACACACAGGCTTAAGGCAGACATGTGTCTACCTCTAACACCAGGAGCCGCCGCACCAGTTTATCTGTGTGTCTCAGCATAACCTGTGAGCCATGATGAAGTCAGGGCCCCGCTTCCTCCTCACACACTCTCTCACACACACACACACTCACGCAGACAGACAGGGAGTGGACCAGAGGCACGGCCTCCAGCCGGCCGGTGTCAAGCTGGGACCTTTCACAACGTATCTCTCTATTCAGAGACAGACACTCTGGAGAGGCCCTTCATACTCCTCTCACTCACTCCCACAAAAGACAACCAAAGACTAGCTTCTTTATGCCTATGTGTGTGTGTGTATGTGTGTGTGTGTGTGTGTGTGTGTGTGTGTGTGTATGTTTCTGTGTGTGTGTGTGTGTGTGTGTGTGTATGTGAAGTGTGTGTGCTGGAGCCGCCAGCCCAGTCTCTTTGTGAGCCGAGCCCAGCTGAGGCATCCTTGAATGGGGGCCATTGAGAGTGGCTCTGCCCTGTCTATTGTGTGGGACAGCTGGGGCTCTTGTTCCCCTTTGGCTCTCTCCAGGCTGGGGGTTGGGGAGAGCACAGGGCACCCATCATGGTGGGGTGGAGATAGTGTTTCCGCACATTCCCCGTCCTCCACCAGCTCACTCACCATCAGAGAGAGCAGTGACTGTGCTCTGTCACACAGGTATGCATTCTACACAAGGGCTGGTGTGGTGAGAGAAAGATGTGTGTGTGTGTGTGTGTGTGTGTGTGTGTGTGTGTGTGTGTGTGTGTGTGTCTGTGTGTGTGTCTGTGTGTGTGTCTGTGTGTGTGTGTGTGTGAGGTTACATGAGTGTATATCTTAGTAAGTTAATGTGACTCTCAGTCAATATGTCTCTCTCTTTTTCTCTGTCTCAGTTTGTTAGGAAAAATTAAGTCTATACTGTATTTATCATTATAAACATTGTATACATACTGGTATGTGTGCATGTATGTGCATGTGGTCTGAAATTAATGTGTACACAGTGGGGGGAATAAGTATTGGATTCTTGTAATTAAGTAGGATGACAGAGGGAAAAGTATTGAACGTGCCAATTAAAATGTATTTAATACTTTGTAATGACAGCTTCAAGACATTTCCTGCATGAAGAAACGAATCGGCTGCAGTACTCAGGTGTGGTCATGGCCCATTCATCTAAACAGAAACTATTCTTTAAATCTTGAAGATTCCAGGGGGGCCCTCTTGTGAACCTTGATCTTTAGCTCTTTCCACAAAATGTTCAATTGGACTGAGGCCTAGTCCACACGTACCAAACCGATCTTTTTTTCCTCCGTCTTCCCTGGAAGCGTATCAAGAATATTTGCGTCCAAACGGATCCATCTCAACACGTTACTTCATTCCCCAGGCCTATAGGTGGCACTGATTCTTTACAGAAATTGACCAAAACTTCCGCTTTACAAACCGACAGAATAGGCTACGACAAAATGGCTAGTGCAAGGAAACCAGAATTGTTTGTGTGGACTGATGGTGAACTGTCAACTGTAGTCAACTGTAAAACTAATAAACTTTATTTTATGGTTTGTGAAGGGTGCAGTCCCGTCCTTTATTTGGCTAACGCAGGTAGGCCTACAAATAATCACCTTTACTTTCTTTGGTTGTAGGATAGTCCGTGATTCACATTCGTTTTGGCTATCACCGGCTATTCCATAGCCACATTTATAATATTGCTATAAAACCTTCGTTAGTAGTAGGTAATGTCATGTATGAAAACTAGTATTGTTAGGCAATACTATAAGTGCAAGTTCAGGGCAGCTGAGGTGTGGTGATGACATCATCGATACCTAAGTAGGATGTGCGGTTTCGCTGTCCAAACAAATTCAAAAGGGCTACGGTTTCAGATTTTGAGAGTTTCTGGATCTCTGGGACCAGGTTTCAAAAAAGTGCGGTTTCGGGCAGTGCGTTTAAAGAATTCGTTTGGACGCTCGGCCAAGACGAAGCAAAACCTCTGCGTTTAACCCAAAAAGCGTCTCCGTGTGGATGGGCCCTAAGACAGGTGAATGACTGGGCCATTAACACCTTGATTTTCTTTCTCTGAAACCAATTGAGCATTTTCTTTGCTCTATACTTTTGGATTATGGTCCTCCTCATCATCCTGGTGGCAAGATTCTCCCAGTAAATGGTGCCATTCATTGTTCCTTCAATTATATGAAATGTAAGTGCCAGTACCATGAGATAAAAAACAGCCTCACAATGATGCTTCTACCTCTAAACGTCACTGTTGGTATAGTGTTTTTAGGGTGATGTGCAGTGCCTCTTCTCCTCCATGGTGTGTAGGATGACCAGACTACATTCTCCCAGTATTTCATAGACTTGTCCAAATGTTGTGCATTTATTCAGTCTTGTGGGGTGAGTGTACAGAGGGCATGGCAGTGGAGTGCTTACCTATTGTTTTCTCTGCCACAATACCTTCTGTCTTCAAGACTTTCTGGAGTTCTCTAGCTCCTGGGCTTCTTTTCTGACTTCTGACTCTGACTTAGAAATCTTGCAAGGAGCTTCTGTGCATGGCCAGTTGATGATGGAATGATGTTCATTCCACTTGTGGATAGTGGCCTCAATGGGTTGCTGACGTTTTGAAATATGTCTGTATCCAGTTCCATGTATATTTTTTGCAATAAGGTCTTGGGAGAGAACTTTTGGAGAGGTCCTTGCTTTTACCCATCATGAGATGTTTCTTATGTGATTTTAGTAGGATAAACTTTTTTATAGCCTAACCCAGCTTATATTAATTTGCACAAATAGTACAGATAATTACTTTCTAACTACCTAAAGATTTCTGTTGGTGTACAGCTTTTTCTAAGTGTGTCCAATGCTTTTTTCCCTGTGACTTTCAACTTCACTGATGGACTTATGCCGTGAATACTTTATATCTGTGGAGTTAATACCATTGTCTGGTGAAAATGTCATGTGAATAGCCTCATTGGAAATATACTTACTGAAAAATGTTAACACGTTCAATACTTATTTCCTCCACTGCATAATAACACTTCACTCTGCAGGAGGTGATGTTCATGACATGACTGCTGTGAATAGCTGTGAGTAGAAAAGGTCATATTTCCAGTTCTGATGAAAGGCCTCGTTAAGGTTTTCTCCGGCAGTATGAGACGTTTGTGAACCCTTGCGCTGGTGAGGTCAGTGCCCCCCCCCCCCCCACACACACACACACAAACACACACCCCACCCACAACTCCAGCTTGCAGCTTCTCATCCAATCAGCTCAACCTTTCTAAAAACAGACTTGCCTAGCTGTGACTGTGGACTGGTGTTAATACCTTTGAGTCTGAGCTGCTCTAGCAAACCAGAGACCAGAGAGAATAGTCTCATTAATTCTTTGTTTCCAAGCTCTTGATTGGGAGATTTATTAATGTTTTTTATTTCTAGTGACATTCTAATTGCACATTAATCTAAATTAATTAAAACTGGGGTGGCAAATGAGTGCAATTCTGTCTTGTGGCTGTAGATGACTCCCAGTTTAATGAAGGTGTTTATCTTTCATATCTCCTTTACCTCCTGTTTGTCCCTTTCTCTATACCCCCCCACCTCTTTCTCCATCTTTCTTTCTCTCTCTCTATCCCACTTACCTGGTCTCTCTATCTCTCTCTCCCTCACTCCCCTTCTCCCTCTCTCCCTGATCTGTTATCATCCATCCTGCATATCTGTCAATCTCAATCTCAGTTCCCTCCTTTCCCACAGTGCCATTCAATCTCCATTACTGACAGACACACACACACACACACACACACACACACCTCACACTCTCACACACACACACACAAACACACACTCACTCACTCACACACATATACACACACACACACACACATTTATATTGTGCAATGGTGTATGTACTTGCGTATGTATGTATGCCCAGACACAAACACACATGCACACATATATACAAACACACAGATACACAGTATTACACACACACACATGAAGATCTATCATGCACACACACCACACACACACACTTGCTTTCAGGCTTTGAGGCAGGTGTATGCTTGGTCAGGCACCAGGCTCCAGTGAGAGTATGTGTGGTCAGGGCAGGCGTGTGCAGTGTGTGGAGCGTGGTGTCCAAACGTGGGTATTAGGTGTTATTTAAAGACTGCCGCGCTCGTCTTGCACAGGCCCAGGCTTTCTAAAAATAGTCCAGCACATCACCAGTGCCACGCACACAGCGTCTCCATCGTCAAGCCTGCTGGCCTCAAATCCACTTACACACTGTCATCATCGCCGCGGAGACAGCTCTGGCCTCTGATCCTGCGTCCAGGCCATATGCTGCCTGGGCCAGTGATCCTCTCATGATCCTGGTGAGTGTAGGAGCCGCTGAAGGCTGTGTTTGTTTGCTCCATGAGGGAGAAGGGCACGGTCACCAGTCTATTTAAGTGCCGCTGCTCTCTGTTGACTGTTTACTGTTTGTTTGTTTGTGTGTGCCTCCTCTCCTCCCCTGCTGTGCAACAGTGCGCTGGCTGGGTCAAGTGGCTGTTTCTGGCCACACATGTGACCAAGGAGCCGGTTGGACAGGAGTGTGTGTGTGTGTCTGTGTGTGTGTGTGTGTGTGTGTGTGTGTGTGTGTGTGTGTGTGTGTGTGTGTGTGTGCGCGTGTGCGTGTGTGCGTGTGTGTGTGTGGCCGCCGGACAGAAGCCAAACACAGATTCAGGACAAACAGATTGGGTGCGACCCACAACCGTGGCTGTGCATCCTGTCGTTTACAATAGCATGGGAGGGAAGAGAGAGGGGAAGGGAGGGAAGAGAGAGGGGCGGGTGAGTGGGGGTGGAGAGGGGAACACGGAGACGAAGAGAGATGAGACACTGAGAGGGGGAGAGAAATAGAGATATGGGAGTATAGGATGGAGAGAGAGAGAGAGAGTTACAGTGCACACAGACAAAGAGACAGAGACAGAGAAATATAAAGAGAGAGAGAGAGAGAGAGAGAGAGAGAGAGAGAGAAAGGAAAAGAAAGAGAAATCAGAGAGGGAGAAGACTAAGAGATATTCAGTGAGAGAAATATACCCAGTGAGATCAAGAGAGACAGGAGAGGTAAACCCATAGACATGAACAGAGATGAGAAGAAGAGACACTAAAGAGAGAGAGAGAGGGATGGATAAAGGGATAGAGAGAGATGAGCATGGAGAAGAATAGATGCTATCCAAAGAGAGAGAGAGAGAAAGAGATTTAACAAACCCAGAGGAAGATAAAATCCTCATTACAGCACCGACAATAGCTGATCCAATGCCATGGCCTGTCTCTTTCTGGAGGCTCAATAGAAATGTCAGCCATATCTGTCTGGTTGGCTCACACTCGCTCTCACTTTTGCTCTGCTGCTACACTGCTAGCACTCGCTCTGCCTTTCCACCACACACACACACACACACACACACACACACACACACACACACACAAACACACACACACAAACCACACACACACACACACACACACACACACAAACACACACACACAAACCACACACACACACACACACACACACACACACACACACACACACTCATAAACCACATACATACACACACACACACAAACCACACACACACACACACTCATAAACCACATACACACACACACACACACACACACACACACACACACACACACACAGACATACACACATACTGTAAACCACATACACACAGACACGCACACACACACAAAAACATAAACCACATATACACACACACTCACATACATACACACCCCACACACGCACACACACACACACACACACACACACACTCACAAAATGTATACACACGCCACACACAAACACACTCACACACACACAGACAAATACACACCACACACACACACGCACACATACACACACACATGCACGCACAGCATCTGTGGGCTGTCACGTCCAAATCCACTGGGGAAGGAGCCGAGTTCCAGGAATGTCAACAAGATTACAGCCGTGCAGCGAGTGCACGCCAGCGTGCTCCGCTCCTCTCCTCTCCTCTCCAGCATGGAGGCTAGCGCCCGTCATGTGATGTTGTCACAAAACCACACAGCTCAAGTGAATCACTTGCAGTGTGTGGTGACCAAAGGTGACATCCACAGCTTTCTTATCTCCAAGGAATGACTAAAAAGACAAGGGCTTAAGTGTCTGTTGCCACTGAGATGGTTATACCAATAGTAAATAAGGTCAGACATGTCTTATGGTGAACGACGTGAGTGTGACCTCAGTGAAAATAGATTCCCAGTAGCACTCTAAAAATCTATAATTCTAACAATATCATTTTAATGGTGGTCCAACATTTTCATGTCTTTCATTGTCAGTTGTGGCTTGCATCACTAGCAATGCAAGAAAGTACTACAATATATTGTGCACCAGTCAAGATATTATTGACTGAATTCCTTTCAATTAATGTTTTCTCAATCGCTTTGATGCTTGTGTCAACTCTGACATCACGTTTTCAAAACAGTTAACACCCATGTCTGAACAAAAGCTCTCTGACCAAAATGACACATTTTGCTTGCAAAAGGCGGTTACTCTCTTAAAACACTTAAAACATGCAGTAAAAGCTAGTTTTCCCTTCAAACAACACATCTTGTTGTCAAATCACTGTGTGATTTCAATCCATCATTACACACTGGACAACAAAATGCAAAATATAGTTCTCAAAATGAGCATTTTTGCTATGTCTGTTCCATTTCTCTCTCATTTTTCGGGTATCAGAAAAAACTTTGAAAAGACAAAATATACTGAATAAAAATAATTGTATTCATTCCTCCCAAGATGTAACTGTCATTGACATGTAAGACCTACAGTAAGCACCTAGACAAGACAAATTTCATTGAACTACAACTTGTCATTTTCATCGAAATAGACCTAGTAAACACCTTTTGTACTGTTTTCTTAACCAAGTAGGCAATACAGTCTCTATATGTGCCTAGATCCATACTTGCAATAGCAACAGAGAATAGACATGGCATCTCTTATGGATAGTAAAAGATTGCTGATTGAAGAATTGTGCAAAGGACTTTCACACAGGTGTATCAGAGATTCAGACTTATGCAAGAAATCTATACCACCTGTGAAAATATGTTTTCCTTTTGTTTAGCACGGGAAACCAATAGAGTTTTGGGTCTTTCAATGACATCTGTGTTAACTGTTTTGCAAAAGGGTGTGAGGAATGTGTGAACCCAATAAAAACGTGTGAAAACATTTGCAAGAGATCACTTGTTCACTTGTTCATGAAGACCAAGTGGATCCCAGTTTCTTTTAAGCAGGTCAAAGCAATCAAGACAAACTTGTAAACTACAATGAAACAGGATTTGCACAATTGCTGCACAGGTTGCAACAACATAAATAGTAATGATATGACTGGGTTCATTTTAGGGTTAGTAAGTCCATTTGTTGTTGATAGTTTGTTTTGAGGGCCTGAGGAACTTTGGCTCACTGGGCCTCATGGCCAATGGCCAATCACCACTCATTCCTCTGGATCAGCATGCGTTGCTCCAAAGCAGTGTCGCCCCGAAGACGCTAGTTCTGTTTTAGGAACACCCATCAGTGTTGTGGTTCTGCGACTGCGTCTGCGCAGTCCTGTGTCTGTCCTTGGAGGAGATTGATGGACTTTCCAGACTCGCCGAGCAAGGCTTTGATTGGTTTGTAAAGTTGTGCTGCACTTCACGGAATGACAGACTTAGAAGCCAAAACACATCCCTATGCTTCAATTTCCCCACTAGGACAAATTATTTTTACTTATATTCAGGTTTTGCTTTTGCTGTGCACAATAATCTGATTATATAGGTCTCTCTACAAAAACACGAGGAGGAAAATAATTTAAAGTTGCTTGCAAGGACACATTTAGCTGGATCCATTGTGGCTTCATTCTGAAGAAAAAAAAAAACTATGACTCATTTGCACAAGCATTTATTCCTCTCAGAATTCTGACATGACACATTTATTAATTACATAAGTGATCTAATGATTAGCTGAAACAGATTGGTTTCTGCAGGAAATATGTTCAATGCCACACTGTCCCCACCCCTCAAGCTTTATTATTCTGTCTCTCACTCCTATTATTTTTTCTCTCTCTCTTTCTCTCTCACAAATTCACATTCAAAGAGCTTTATTGGCATGTGAAATAGGTACTTCTATTGCCAAGGCAGTCATTGTATATAGGACAATAAATCTGAACATATATTGAACATAGACATCAACCGACATACATCAACATTTCTCTCTTCTTTCTGTGGTGAGACACAGGCTTGCAGGCAACCTATGGTCATGCTAATGAACCTCCAAACGGCCGGCCAGTAGAGTCCCATCTCTGTGGCCATATGGACCCCCCCCCCCCCCCCCCCCCCCGGCCACTGCTCCTGCATAGGCTGTGTGTGGACCAGACCGGCCGCCCTGCATTGTCATGCAGCGGGTGAGCTGAACGCCGAGCAGCTGGGGTGCAGCCCAGAGGAAGTCCAGAGCTGTTTAACCGTCTCATCTGGCCAGGCAGTTCAGCGCACACACACACACTCACACACACACTTGCACTGTCAATCTCAATCCATTCAGTCGCTTGCTGCTCCCACCCAGACCTGTGATTGGTTTGTTTTTCATGCTAATTTTGCACCCCCTCACAGACACACACACGGTTGTGTTGTGTCATTGTACACACACTTACACTCATTTTCACACACTGACTCATACTCTCTCTCTCTCTCTCGCACACACACACACACACACACAGTCACACAAATACCAAACAGGCCACTGTGCATCAGGCCTTCATGATACGGCTGGTCATTGCGGGGGGGCTCAAAGATGAGGAGATGGCTGAAGCGTGTTGGGCTGGTGGGGATTATGGAAATCGGCCTGACATCAGAGTCCCCTGCTGCTTCTATTCTCCCACCCCCTCATTCCCTCTCCGTCCCTCCTTTCTCTTTCATTCCCAAAGGTGGCCAATCCATCAAGGCTTCAGGGAAGCCATCCGTGTAACAATGACGTGTTGGCACAGAACGGTTTTGTCCCTGTCAGTGATTATTAGAGGGTGTTTTTTTTCCCCCTTCCAGGCAATGTTGAATCAAGTGCATTTCGGCAGAAGTGATGCGCACAGTCCATCATTTCACTGTTGAAAAGGCACAAAGTGCCGTCTTCACATCTTGGCAAATAGCATAAGGTAGCCATATACAGTATGTGTGTGTTCTTTCACTGTGACCGACTAGGACACACACATAAGCACACCTACTTACTGTCAAACGCACACACAAACAGGCAGATGCACACACACTTGCATGGATACTAATGTTCGCGTTCTCTCTCTCTCTCGTTTGTAGGTTTCTTTCTCTCTCTCTCTCTCTCTCTCACACACACAAACACTGATACACACACATTGTCACACTGGCCCCATGCCTGTGGGTCACTGCCTGGACTGCCTTGACAGGTTTATGAGTGGTGGTGGTGAAAACACAGTGACCTGTATTCCAGGTGCCATGTGGTTAGCAGCTCGCTCCCCCAGCGTACCAAGCTGCACCACTATGCTGGTACTCAGTGCCTGCATTGATGTGGGAGTGATACAAGCAGCAACAGATTGTGCCACAGCAGTCACACGTGATTGCCATGGATAGACAGCATGCTTCCGAGCCCCTACTCACAAGATGCAAGTTTATGTGTTTTGTGCATTTGTGAGTGTACGTATATTCATATTTGTGTGTATGTGTGTGAATGAATGGCTGTGTGTTTATGTGCGTGTGTCTATGTCTATGTGAATTAATTGTTGTGTTTGTGTGTGTGTGTGTGTTGTGAATGTGTGTGTGTGTGTATGTGTAAACAGGAGTGCAGTATCTTCTAAATCCACAAACTGCAGGCCCAGGGGAGAGTGCTGCTTCTCCAGAGCAGTGGCTTGCCTGCTGAAAAGGGTAAAGCCTGTTGGTAGCAGCTGTCTGCTGTGCAGCACAGAGTGCCGTGTGTGTGTGTGTGTGTGTGAAGATGTAAATGTTTGTGTGTACGAGTGTAAGCAGAGGGCTTAGCTAACCCGGTTGGCTCTTTGTGCAGAGATTAGTGAGCCTGGGTAGGGGACAGGGGAAACGCACACCACAAAACTGGGGCTAGTCGCAGGATGAGCTGAGGTGTCACCTCTGTGTTTACCTTCTGTTTGTTTCTATATAGGTGTGTGTGTGTGTGTGTGTGATGTTCACACCCTCTGTACCCTCTCAATACCATTTCACATGATTCAGTACTGTGTCAGTTCATTATCCACATCTTGATTCATTGTGCTGCTGTGACTGAATAAAAAAAAACAGGGACTTATGAGTGACACTTTGTAACATAGTTATACACATAGAACATAGAATATAGTAACACAGTTGGATATCCAGGCAACCCGACCATGGAGTGATCAGCTCCTGGCCTGTGTCCAAGAGACACTAGTCCATTAGGCTTGTCATTCCTGATCCACTGTCATCTTGAAGCTTTAGCTGCAGCCTCTGAAGCTTTTCTCAAATATGCACGAGTTATGGTCGTAATGGCCACAGATTTAGAGTCCACACAGGGTTTTTCCCGCAAAGCCCCTGCTCAAGTTCACTACCTTAATGTACATTGTGCACCCACACCATCCCCATCTGTGGGACACAAACCTTCCTTTGGTAAATGAAATATGTGACAGGCTGAAAGAGCACCCTTCTTAATGTATGGGCACAATTAATAAACAGCTATAAACAGCAATGAATGACACTTCCCCAAGTTTAATTAAGGCCAAGAGCAATTATTATACAGCCATTAATCCAGACTCAGTGGGTTACAGATTTGAACGCTTCTTAGTGATAATGGCATAGCCATAGCCTTATGTAAGTGTAGGTTATGCAGGTAGTTTACACACATGCCAGGAGCTGCTGTCAAGGTGTGTAACGACAGTCTACAACGGCATGCGTTCAGGCCCTTTCTCACAAGTCACAGCAGACACTAAACTAAATATTCATTCTATTTAGCTTCCATTTTGACTAATCATTTTATCTGATTAAGCGTGGCTATCTGTAAAGTATTGAGGAGTGTTGGCTGGTGTGGATGGTGCTGCCAGAATGATGTGTCGATTAAAACACGGGAATGCAGTTTTCCAGTTAACTCTTATTTATTTTCCAGCTTTGATTTTCTTTGAGTGTTATTGCTGGTGTTCGAGCTGGATGAGGATACCGCCACTGCAAACTGAGAGCCATCTACCACTGTAGGCTACTGAGAGAAACACTGGAGTCTCAGGTTAATTACCTAATTTAGTGCAGGTGGAATGCAAGGGGGCGTGTCTCAATTTGGCAGGGGGAAAGTACTGGTAACACTATCGCTTGCTGATGTATGTTGTTTACTATTAAATACAGACACAGCATGTTACATATCCAGATAATATTGATTGGATGCAAGGTAGGGTATAGCCTAGGTATAGCTATTTGGACTTGTTTTAATACAAGCTAAGTAATACAGGCAAGGGTATGGGGTTGAATGAATGACCTCTGCACAACAAGGAGCCCCCCACTCCTTTCTCCGGCCGGAAGGGCCAGGCTGACACTACGGGGCGAATATAGCAATCGATTTTCAATTAGTCCGACACTGCAACTTCGCATTTTGTCTTGTCCATGAGTTGATTTGAAGAAACAGTGGTTGATGCACAGTCTGTCGAATGAGCTGACTTTTTCTCCCTAAAAATAACGCATAAGGGTAGATCCGGTATCTGTTTATTCGTGCTTGCCTGAATAACGTATTAGGATCCTGATGCCTGTCTATACGGGCTCATCCACATCATTACGTTTTCATTCTAAAAACAGTAAAAAATTAAAACTAGCATCGTTCATACGAGTATATTCAGTCCTGAAAACGTGAATCACATGATACAATCTCTAATCACATTTACTGATTTCTTATTGTATACCTCCGGAAAAAGGGACACATGGTAATTGTCACGTGATATGAGCATGATGTATCAGAAGGAAGGGGACATGGGTTTCTGTTTTTCCAGTCACATTGACCATTATGCGATTTGGCACAATTTTAGCCCAGATTCAGTCAGACCCAACTAACGTCATCCAATCATCCAATCATCGGTTCATGCCCTACGTCAGAAGGCTACACCAGAAAACAGATCTAATCACATTCTGCATAAACCAAATATGAAGTGCAGTTTGGGCAGGCTCGATATATAATGACACAATAATGCCCTCTTCACAACTTTATGCAATATGGAACCACATGCATTGGTGAGGTCCAGCCATAGTACTTCCATGTCCTCTTCTCCTTCTCGTACCTCTCTGATCAGCAGCATGACCGCTCCACTGTGTTCTACGTATCCCTGGACCCCTGGAATTCTCCCTTCCCGAGCAGTCAAGGCACTGGTGGCACACTGAGAAGCAAGATGGTTGTCTATTCATCAGAAGTTTCTTCCTCAGGTTGCTGTAGAATTCTGTCAGCCCGTTTTTCTTTTTCGCTTCTTGATCTTCAAAAGTCATTAAGTCAGTGTCACAGTTTTATCTCAGCTGTGTGATCTTCTGTGCTCCGTGCTTCTTAGAACCACCCTTCTCCACTGTACTAAACCTCTCTCTGCCTGGTGAATTTCCTCCCCCACCCCCCACCCCCCTTGGGACTATAGAAGAGTGTAAAATTTAGATTTAAGATTAATTAATTTAAGTTAAATTTAAGATTGATGTGTGAAAATGCTTCCCAATTCAAATACAATTTATGATCATCATTCCATCCAACATTAAACTTTTCTCTGCAAGAATGATTTTCCAACATGACTAAATATAAGATCGAGTTTTGTCACTTTGTCACTATTACACATAAGTCTTCATTATGACTCTGAACTAAGCGGCACCATGCAGGCACTCACCACCATGATCTGTCCAAGCTCATTGCCAAAATTGCCACCCCCCCCCCCCCAGCAACCCCATCCTTGTCCATCTGCACAGCATGACTGGGCATACACCTTTACCCAGGCGATGGTCACCATGGCAATCTGTCGCTCCCTTGTGCCGCTGACATCTGCTTCTGGGTGACTGGCGGATTAGGGCCAGCCAAATAGAGTGGCTGCAGTCACGGTAACGCACGGCACAGCCGCGGCCGGCGCTCCGGCGCACAGATGGCCTGTCCGGTCACGCCGCGGTGTCAGTTACATATGAAAGGCAGAGGGAGCGAACAAAAGAGTAAAAGGAAGATAAAGGCTACAGAGGAGCCGAGGCTACTCTTTGGGTTTGTAGGCAGCAGGGGTTACTAGTGCACCACACAACAATCATGTTATTATTGTCCTGTTACGCAATTCTGTTTTGTCCCCCACTTCTGATTGTGCTTTTTGTGCAGGGAGGCTCACAGCTTGAGTACAGCATGCATCACCATGGCCAGGGATGACAGCATTTTTGCTAAAATAAGTTTGACTTGGCACTCTCTCTCACACACACAAACACACACACACACACACTCACACATACTCACACACACACACTCACACAAACACCCAACCTCACAATAGCACTCAAAACTGGGAATTTTGGAATGCTGCAAGGCTGAAATTTAGATTGGCCAATTTGGCCTTTCGGACGTACCTCTTCTGTTTTTCAAGCTTTCAAATAATCTCCAGCATTGTAGAAACAGTGGAAGAACGAGGAAGGCAAAATACAAACCAAAACAAAAAGAGACTCCCTGGCTGAGGTTGTGAGCATTTATGCAATGGAGTGTGACAGAATGGATTTTCACTGCAGTGTCTTCAGCAGCCCACACACACAGACACACACACACACACAAAGTATAATTAAAGAGGTTGTAATTCACAGACATTCAGCTTTGGTTTCTCATTTCTGCCACTTTCCTCTTTCTGTGGAGAATGCTGCTAACTGTGTGACAAATGAAATCCAAACCTCTCCTGACCTACATGTTTGAGCTAAATAAAGGCTGGTCCATCTTCCTTACCCCTGATCGACTTTGATGATGAGAGGGGAAATAAAAGGGTCTCGTGGAACATGCCGGTGGCAGGTCGGTGCACGCGAGGCTGGCGAGAGAAAGGAGCCGAGCACTACCTGCAAGGACACGGCCAGTTGGACTGCACCTGGACGACAGGTGGCGAGTCAGCAGCATCCCTTTGCTCCTGCTGTTTACCTTGGAACGAGATGGTAGGAGAGAAGGAGGGAGAGAGAGAAGGAGGGAGAGAGAGAAGGAGGGGGGGGGGAGGTGCAAAGAATTCAATCTATCCTCTGCACTCAAAAAAATCTTCTTAAATCAGTAGCATGCAAAGACAATGTAGAAATGTGTTTCTGTTGATTCAGAGCTCTGTAAACAAAATAGCACAGACAGTGCATTATATAAGAACGTCTCTAAGGCTCTTATGAATCACTTACTGCTTCATCAATCTGAAGTGGGACTGCTATCTGTGCTGCTTTCTGCTATGCTTGGATCAATGATCTTGCTTAACGTACATCACTATCTTTCAGTCAGGATAAAGTGGTCAGATTGATTGCTGATTATTTGTATTTTTTTTTTTGGCCGCAAATTTCCATCAGTCAGAGCCGATATCATGAGGAAATGTTTTTGTTTATTATGTTTATCACCTTTATTTTGAGACGGTGGCTAAATGGATTGCACAGCCTGTGAATGTGTGGGGATAAAACGGTGGAATTATTAAATAACATGGTCTGGCAACAAAGGCCTTTTTGTGCCGTAGCTTAGAATCTGATGTAGGAATGTTGAATGCGGAACACAAAAGTGGAAGGTCACAAGACACACGATCCTTACCCTTGCAAAGAGATGCCTGGGCTAAGATACCTCAGTGACATTTGTTTCATTCTTATCAACCTGAATATCACTGGCAATAAAAGAAACACTGGAGGCATGGTGGTAGTGTTAGCTGGAGTGGTATGTCATGCCACCATGCCTTGCAAACACTCGAACGCAACTACAGTATATCAACATAGGATTGCACAAACACAACCATCACACACACATGCACACACACACAAAATGCAGTCCTGAGCTGAGTCCAATGGGGGTGTTTTTCGGCCAACAGAGAACTAGTTCTTGAACCAGCCCACATTTCCACCAGATTTAAATGGAACCAAGAATGTGAATTCAACAGATTGTGCTGCGTGCATAACTGAACTGTAGAATCACACACCCATTCCAGTTCACAAGGAACTATTTTTTGGTTCAAGCTTCAATCCAACGTTACGGGTTCCTATCCTAACCGTTTTATTTTTGGTCGAAATGCTCAACCTCTGGAGCATGAGCCAGAACGTTTCTTGGTGTTTTATGCCCCCAACGTTGTCTTCAAGGCAGCACTGCCTGGAGGGCACTAGAGTTAGGCATGGGTTAAGGTTAGGGTTAGGGTTAGGTTTAGGATTAGGTGCCTTTAAGTCAGCGTTGGCAGCGCTGCCTGGAAGACGACGTTGGGGGCATAAAACACCATTAAGCAACCAGAACAGAGACAGTTCTCTGTTGGTGGAAGAGGCCTATATGGGCTCTGTTCATGACTGATGACTCTAATTGCAGCAATGGCCGCATGTTCCCTGGTATTTCTCTCTGAACAAACACAAGTTAGGCTGCAGACTCACGAAGGGCGCTGAAACAACCAAACAAATTGCCTTGTGTTAATTAATCAATGCCTCCCTACTGCTCACCTTCAGCTGGGCTTCATGAGGGGGGAGGCAGAAAGGAGTGGTGGTGGAGGTGACAGGGAGGGAGAGCTTCGTCAGCAGGAACAACAACACTCCATTGCCCATATGAAAAAAAAGGCGGCTTGTTTTCTTCTAAAGGTCTCGAAAAAAGCCGTTCCTGTGTTTCCTGCCAAAGTTCCCCCATTGTGTTTCATCCAGTTTGAGGAGGGAGGCAAATTATATTAGCTCAGCATTGAAAAACATCAGCTTAGCCATGGGTGGTGTGTATACAAGCACAGATGACAGTATGGGACCTCACTGTGTGATAATCCTGCCCAGTCCCTCTCTCTCTCTCTCTATCTCTCTCTCTCTCACACACACACATGTCATCCGCCTCCTTAATCAAATTAGCTCCATTCCAGGCAGAGAGAGGACAGGAGGGAGGCAGCAAACACACAGCACAGCAGACAACGCCCTGCAACTAACATTTTTGAATGCCAGAATGATGCACTAACTATGATACAATTCATCATCACACATACTAACCATGATCACTACAAGCTTATGTTACACATCAGCACCAAGAAGAGTCTCTATATCTAAGCTGTACGCTGCCTCTGACAAAGCATATTGTCACAAGAGATATTTAACATGACAATAGCTGGCAGAAGAACAAGATGGTGGTAAATCGAGCACAAGGAAACATAAAACCCTTTTCTTCTCAGTGTTATATGTTTGAATTGTGCTTCAATATGTCACAAAAGCCCAGGATAGCAGCGCTGCATAGGAGGCCACGCTAGCGCAGCCCATACCACCAGCCTGGTGGGAGTGAAATCTCTGCATGAGCTGAGGGGCTTTTGCCACCAACCCCCCCCCCCCCCCAACCCTTCCTTCTTCGTGCCCCCCCCCCTGCTGGCAGGTGCTGTGGCCCGCCCTGCTCCTGCTCACTATAATTAGCTCAGCTGTCTGCATGTAACAGATCCTGTGCTGCAGGTGACAGCTCTGTATGCTGGGAGGGGTGTGCAGCTCTCACCGCGTACACAGCCTCTCTGAGGGCCACTTAGTCGGCGATAACGGCACAGGTCCAGTGTCCAACCGCCACCATCGCCACGGGTCCAGAGAGTTTTTACTTGTGCACGGTGAGAACGGTACAGGCCCAAGAGATAAGACTCATTTGCATGGGGCCCGGCGAGGCTCTGGCGGAGTGCCTGTTTATCCACACCTCTGGCCTTTGGGTGGTTGGGGCAGACGTGGTGATGGAGCCGGGGTCGGGGTTAGGATGGCTGTTTGCAGTAAATCATTTACCACATGTTTTCCTCTCAGTCACTTTAGGCCAAACTGACCTGTGACTATGTGTGTACACACACACACACACACACACACACACACACACACACACACACACACACACACACACACACACACACACACGTGAAAACGTATACCCACAGACAGACACACACATGAAAGCACACACACTCACATGCATGCCTTCCCCCTCACTGAGCGGAGCAGGTCTAACTAGGCTCTTTGTGAGTGAGTCAGATGGTTGAGAGGACTGCATGAAGCATGTCTAAGACTATACAACATGACTTCTAAGGTTTTCTACCCAAGAGTAAGGACTTTTTGGACTCATGCAGTATAGGAGATATGGCATTGTAATGCTATTACAATGGTCTCTCTCTCTCTCTCTCTCTCTCTGTGTGTGTGTGTGTGTGTGTGTGTGTGTGTGTGTGTTCTTATTAGAGCATTACACACGGAAAAATGATAAGAGCTCTTGTATTCATTGCCGTGCAGTAGCTGAAAGACTGAAAAGCAATGGATTAATGTCTGGATTAATCTCAGCACCTACCTACTCTTTACAGAACCCCCCCCCCCACACACACACACTCTCATCTTTTTCACCATGACAAAATGGCTACTAATAGTTGAAGTGAAATAATATCCTCCCCTCGCTGACTTCCTCGATGCCATCCAGTAATGATTCTCTATGTCTCTGTCTCTTTCCCCTAATGGAGAGCACAATCAGACGGGTCCATGGATAAAGAGATAGTCTAAGAGGGGGGATATTGGCTCTCTCACTGCCTTCATTTATAATTAGAGGAAACAGCTGATAAAATGAGACCAGTGAGATGGTGAGTACGTGGGCGTTTTAATTAGATCGGCCTCATGAGCAGAGATGAATTTAAAGTCCCACACACTCATTAACAGCAGGCCGCTCATGGGATGGGTGATGATGAGCAAGACAGGAGGGTGTCGTGTCTCGTTTGTTTGCTTTGTGGCCTGTGATTATTACATCTAAATGAAGGTGATGGCATAGCCTATGGCATGATGTAAAAGCATCAATGTGTTTAGGCAAATGTTGTTATGTAGGCCTATAGGGCGCTGGGGACCTGACTGTGGGGGAAAAAGAGACACCATTCGATGCCAGAGTTATTATGAAGAATTTATTATGCATATGTGTTTCGCTACATCTGACTTTCCTCACCGCATTACATATTGAACCGCATGATTGCCGTTTAAAAAGTGAATGAATGGTGTCATTATCTTGGCGTTCTTTGGTCAGTAATCTAATTTATGATTATCGGTAAAAATGCAGTCAGCTCCATCTAGTGGTAGGCTAATTTACTGGCTTCTCATAGAAGTGCACCATTAACATCGTTCACGTCATCCATATATAATCTCATATCGATTTTATGATTAACATTGTTACCTCTTTGGTAATTGTTACCTCTTTGACTCCGGCACTTGACAGTTACGTTTGTGTTGACTGACTGATACACCTTTAAGGAACAAGGATTTCGCATGGTTTGCGCTGTACAAAGTACATCATGTGGATAGGAAACGCAGAGCTCATCCTTGGGTGAATCACATCATTTATAGATCGAAGATATGCGCCAATGACGTTAGAGATGCGCATGGTTGTGTGAGTTGACCACGTGTGATCAGGAGAATCCGAGTCCTCAGTCATATGTGAGTGTAAGCATATTCTTTTACTGTATGTGAGTCGCATGTTTTGTCCGGGCAGTGTGCTATATTATCAATATACCTTTGTAATTATAAGTGACTTGTAATTCAGGATAGTGATGACAGGAGTCTGCAGGGTCTAGAAATTTAGCCAAGGCAGAAACGCAGTGCTTTGGCTTGCTTGTTTTAGCACGTTGCGTAGTAGTGGCGTGTTTCTGAATTCAACAGGTGTTTGTTACAGCAGTCTTATATAACGTAGATAATACTGATGCCTAGCCTAGCCAAACCTGCGTATTAATCTAACGTTATCTTATCTGAACGTCGTTCGTTTACAGTATGACAATCACACCGATCTTACATAGAAATAACGTTGAGATGCTCCCTTTACCACTGTGTAAAACACATTACCCGCCAAAATTGTCATTACCTTTCGCTACAATTTCATGGTTTTAATTTTAAACCTTAACTTTGATGTTTAAAAATAATAATAATAATGTGGAACATGACTAGCTGGTATGAATATGATGCCATATTTTAAATAATGTTTGGTCCTATGCTGTCATAGATATATGTTATTGACATTAGAATGTGCTAGCATACATAAACCCGCCCTCTTCCTCTTGTGGCTACCAATGAACGTTCAGAAACTGTTGACATTGACAAACGTCAACAGCGCGCTTTGGAGCTACTGGGGAGCCTTGTGGTGGCGCATTCAATCTGTTCTAGAGGGTTTCCGGTTCAAACGTTCGAAATCACCGCAAATACCTTGAAATGAAAACAAACCGTAATTGAGTCTATTGCTGTACAAAATGTCGACTTTAAAACTTGCTTTTTACATTTCACTTTTAACCCAAGTTACCATTAGCTCGTTTTCTGTGCCACCGGAAATGCATTAGGGACGCACATGTTTGTTGTTTATGCAGCTGAACGGTGATGATATATATGGGACAACTTTTTGAGCAATGTTGCTGCTAGTCCCATGTGTTCTGATCGATCTGATTTGATGATCATGAAAATGTGCCTACTGATGAAAAAATGGTGGTCAATATCAATGGGAACATTGCTCAAAAAGTTGCCTTGTGAAGGCCAGTTTACCAGCTGATATAATGCTCATTAGGTTTCTGACTATTGCAATGTCCCCTTTACTCAAGTTAGGCTACATGTACAGTCAAAAGCCACCACTGTCAAATATTCTGTAATCTGTATTGCTTATTTCTAAATTAATAAATCCACTGGTGTGATTTCTCCTGCAGTGTCTGGGCGGTCACAATGAAGTACATACTGGTTACAGGGGGTGTCATTTCTGGCATCGGAAAAGGAATTATTGCCAGTAGCGTGGGCACAATTCTGAAATCCTGTGGCCTTCATGTCACTGCAATTAAAATTGACCCCTACATCAATATTGATGCTGGCACCTTCTCACCTTATGAGCATGGTAAGTTAAGTTTACTTGTCCTACTTCTCCCTCCTGTCCATGCTACTGAAGCTACCTGCTAATAGTCTGGCCACATTGTTTGTTTCCCATTTCCTGTGTACAAACAGAGTTTTTTTTTTTTTTAAAGTGCACTCTCTGAACAGTTCACAAGGAGCTAAAGTGTACTGGATTAGAATCGTGAACTGCACTTTTAAGTGTTGGACTTTCGGACGATGGATAGATGTATGTTTTGAAAAGTGCACCCTTTTTTAGGAACATTGGTATCATGGAAAGCAGCAGGCTTACCTGTGGTTAGTTTTTCCTAATTTTATTATCTGTATCTCAGGGGAGGTGTTTGTACTGGATGATGGTGGCGAAGTGGACCTAGACTTGGGGAACTACGAGCGCTTTCTAGACATCCGACTCACCAAAGACAACAATCTCACCACAGGAAAGATCTACCAGTCTGTCATTAACAAAGAGAGAAGGGGAGATTATCTAGGGAAAACCGTCCAAGGTAAAGACATAGCTTGTGTAAACATAGTATGTACATGTTTCAGCTCACAACTGAAAGTCTTAATTCTATCTATATATTACGTTTTTTTTGTTTAAAAATGTCTGTGATAAATGAGTAAAGTCCAAAATTACATTGAATTTATTTTTTAACGTGTAGCCTAGTATAAATTCTAAGTTCTGTGCACAGGGTGGATATGAGGCCACCTCATTTCTGTGTTCATTTATTTATATATATGCTATTTCATTTTCAAGTCTGTTCTTGCATTGCAACTTGTCTTCTCCCTCTGCAGTGGTGCCTCACATCACCGATGCCATTCAGGAGTGGGTCATGAAGCAAGCTAAAGTATCTGTAGATGATGATGGCGTAGAGCCCCAAGTCTGTGTCATTGAGGTACGGAGGATATAAGCCTTTAGATATTAGATATAATATATATTTATATTATTTGGTATATTATTTGATTGATGACAAAACACACATTTGAGGTGGTGTTCCAGCTAAAGACTATCGTCATTGTTGTCTTGACAGTGACAGAACGTAATGCAGACACTGTAACAGCCTTAAAAACACATATTTAAAAAACAAATATATAAATAAAATAAATAATAATCAAATGCCTGGCATGTATTATATTTCTCTTTTTATGTTAGTTCAAAGTGGGTGAATGAAATGAAATGAAATTAAAAGATGAATTTTCCATTTGTTCAGATTTGTAGCGCCCTAATTGAAATAGAAGTCTTTAGGTCGTGCATGAGACACTTTGCTCAGTGGGTGACTTTGCACTTTGCCTGTCATGTACATGAGGGTCTGTAATGCGAAAAGATGACAGAATCTCCTGCTTTACTGCAGGACTCCAGTTCACTCAATCTACATTTTTTTATGACTTGATATATATTCTGGCCTAATAGATTGATGTGCCAGTATTTTTAATGTGGCATGTCATTGTTATAATTTGGCACAGCTGGGAGGGACTGTAGGAGACATTGAGAGCATGCCTTTCATCGAAGCCTTCAGGCAGTTCCAGTTCAAAGTCAAGAGGGAGAACTTTTGCAACATCCATGTCAGCCTTGTCCCACAGGTATGGTCTCAGACTCACCTTAGCACACCTGAGCTGGCCTCATCTTGCATGTTGGCTCTCAAGCTCACCTGTCCACACATGAGCTGCAGTACTTGATGCTGCATTACTCCTACACTTAATTGGTAGGACAAAGGATATGTTGATAATCTCTAGAATAAATGGCAGTAAACAAACAATTAAATGTAAAAGCTAAGAGAATATGTTTAAGTTTTTTCTCTACATCAGGTGTGTGTGTGTGTGTGTGTGTGTGTGTGTGTGTGTGTGTGTGTGTGTGTGTGTGTGTGTGTGTGTGTGTGTGTGTGTGTGTGTGTGTGTGTGTGTGTGTGTGTGTGTGTGTGTGTGTGTGTGTGTGTGTGTGTGTGTGTGTGATGGTGTGTGTGTTGTGTTCCCCCAGCCTAGTGCTACTGGAGAGCAGAAGAGCAAGCCCACGCAGAACAGTGTACGGGAGCTGCGAGGCTTGGGCCTGTCCCCCGACCTGGTAAATGCCTGAGCCCACACCTCTCTGTATGCTAGGGTTGGGAACCCAACTATTAGAATCAAGTGGAATCGATAAGAAAGAACCGGAACCGATTAGCACATACATGGGCAACATACGGCCCGCGGGCCACATCCGGCCCGTGGGCTTTCCCTGACCGGCCCGCGTAAGGTCCGTGAAAGAACAATAGTCAAGAGCCTAGCATAGAGATAATGCATGCAAATCAATATCGTTGTTTTTATTTTGAAAGCGACTGCTATTTGTACGCCCATACATTTGTGCGTGGATGCATACGACGTAAACACCCTCACTGATGTGCTGGTGAATAGAATTTATGCTTCTGCGTCGACACAATGCAGTTGCCTTTACGTCGGCGTAAACCTTTCAAAGTTTTGTGTCTCTTATGTCTGCGTCGCTCACCACCGCAAAGGTTGTTAGAACGAACTCCTACTGCTGCTTGTTGGCGATACGAAGTGTTCATTTCAAAACGTTACTGGCAGATAGACAGTTTACAATCGGATAACCCCGTAATTATAACCAAAATATGTCTGAGTTTATTTGCAAAGCTTATGTTAGCGAACTAGTATGATGCTACTACCCACAGGTTGCTTGAAGCAGCTGGCTCAACACACAGAGCGAGTTCACCAATCACAGTTATGTGCATAAGGTTAAAGCAAAAACATAGCCTACATTTTTAAAATAGTTTTCTTTGTGCATGTTGATTAACTAATGACAGCCTACTATTATCTGCTCCACATTTTCGTAGTCTAATTCTGCATAGAGTTAATTTAATGATGGTAATGATTAAATGATGAAATATTGCTGAGTGTTGATGAAATGGTGGCACAGGCCTATCGGTTGTACTGACTCCTTCACATTTTCATGACCTAGCCTAATTATATAGATATTGTAGTACTTTTTTATATCAGTCTTTGAAAACTAAAAAAAATGTCAATGTCAAAAAATCATTTTCGAGAATGAGGATTAAATACTGAACATAGATTAAATATTGCTGTTTTTCCTTTGTCTCCCTCACATTTTCATCTGTTCTTACGACTAGTAAACAAAACCATATGATTTACTTAATGTTATACAAGAACAGAATAGAGTTGAACAGAATTGAGTTCAGACTTGAGTTCGGTATTTTGGGTCCGGCCCTCCTCAACAGTCCCAGTTTGTCATGTGGCCCCTTGAGCAGTGCAGACAAGTCAGTGGCTCACTCTCACCGCACTGAGATTTGACAGCTACTGTATGGGCATCCCCTGGGCCCATGCCACAATAACAATTTTCTCTGTTGAAAAGATCATGAAATGAAATAATTTCAAAACATGCTTATTTTAATGACAGTAATGTCTGTGCCACAGGAATTATATTGACTAATTTGTACTGTAATGTAATGATGCAATTTGCACAGGACTGCACAAACGTTCCCATACAACTGGGGTAAGGGTCGTTGTGGTCATATTCCAATGTGCTTTCTGCAGATTGTGTGCCGGTGTTCCACAGTGCTGGACACTGCTGTCAAAGAGAAGATCTCCATGTTCTGCCATGTGGAGCCAGAGCAGGTAACCTGCACCTTGCCAGCATCAGACAATGAACATTAAGGCACAGTGATTCTCACCATTATCACACTGTGTTAAGCTTATTCGCTCATTTATAAACACAACCCCTTCTTGTGATCTTGTGATCTCCACACTTTAACCCTAGTTTCTGACCTCTGGTTAAGTAGTGATGAAGTGATTGATAGTGTTCCTTTAAATAGTAGCAATGTTAATGTCCCAGCCCAATGGGGACATTGATAATGAATACGTGAATACACTTTGAATGAAAACATTGTTTTGATGAAAATACACATACGCTTTGGCTGAAGGTGTCTGCTAGGTGAATAAGAGTGAACTGTTCTCTCTCTCTCGCTCCTCTCTTGTGCAGGTGATCTGTGTGCACGACGTGTCGTCCATCTACAGGGTGCCCTTGCTGCTGGAGGATCAGGGCGTGATGGGTTACTTCTGCACCCGCCTCAACCTGCATGTGGACATGCGACCGCGCCGGATGCTCACCAAGTGGAAAGAGATGTCCGACAGGTGAGATATCTCACCTGTTCAGTTTTGATTGTGATGGAAAACAAAGAGGCAGTCCTACCCTGGTGCCTACAACCTGCACTGCTAACAGAACTGGTCTGATGACAGTGCGTCTGATGCAAGGGGTGGGAAAGAGTTTCCCTTGAATGTACAATAAATAGGCTTCTTAGTTGTTAATTAAGTCAGTTAATAGGCTGTGTCTGAATTACTAAAAATAGATCAACGCACATAACAATACATAGACGAGAAAAGTAGCCTTAGGTGAATGAGGTGAATGAAAGCCCAGTATTAGCACCTAGGTGCAGACTAACTTCTACGCCTAGTATGTAGCAGACATGAATCAGTATCCATGGGACGTGAATCCCTTAAGCAAGTAATTTCTATGTATTTGCATGGACATCCATCATGACCATGAAAGCAGTGTGTCTGTTTTGGTGCTCTCCATATAAATTCAAATGACAAACTCACATAGCTAGTAGTCTGCTAATAGTCTGACCACAGTTCCACACCCAATTTCGTGATGTAAATTCAGACACAAGCTATTGTTGCAAAATCACTAGGGTTCTGAGAGAACCAAATCTCCATATCACGTTATAAAGCGCAGTTATGGTGATACTGGTATAACAGTTTAAAAATAAAAAAACTTCCAATTTGTGAAGATGAGTTATCAGTACATAATCAGCATCAGTCACCCTGTGTGTGTGTATCCCTCAGGTCAGACCGCCTCCTGGAGCACTGCTCCATCGCCCTGGTGGGGAAGTACACCAAGTTCACCGACTCCTACGCCTCTGTCATCAAAGCCCTGGAGCACTCTGCTCTTGCCATCAACCACAAGCTGGAGGTCAAGGTAATCCAGCCTATTACTTTTGGGGCCTCCACTGTATCAAGTACCTTATACAGCTACTGGGTCATAGAAATAGGTGCATACCTATCCGGCCGTTATACCACTGGGACAGACTGACTTGAGTGGGAATAGCAGGTAAGGAGGCATTGGCCAAATATGAGAACAGTTGTGGTTATCCTGGATACAAGGATACAAGGATACAAGGAAGTTTATTGTCACATGCATATAGTTACTGGAAGTAAGAAATGCAGTGAAATTTTGTCTGGTGTCATGTGGATTTGGCCTGTTGTAATTTAAAAGTCTACAGAGCGCCATGTTGTGATATTTCTCTGTTGGGTTATTATGACCGCTGCGCAGCGAAGCGGCAGTTATATACAGAAGGTTTAGGCCGATTTTTTTCTTTTTTTTTTTTTCTTTTTCCGCATGGCCAATTTTCCATCAAGGATTCCCGGGACACTGAAAGACCGGGGTGCACGAAACTTGGTGGGCATGTAGCCCCACAAGGATAGCATGGAACCATTGTTTTTCGTTTTGATCTGTAGCCCCCCCCCGCTGGACTGGACCCCCCGAAAGGAGGGTAGGGGGGAGACAGTTTTCTGTGAATATCTCGAGAACTGTAGGGTTTAGGAGGACCACCTTTTTTTTGTATGTTGATCTTAAGGGGCCATGTCAACCCATTCCATAACCACTCATTTCATGTATAGCGCCACCTAGTTAAAAAACAAAAAAGTTAAAATGAGGTGTTGTAATCGCAGGTATCTGTGACCTAACATGGTCAAAACTGCACGAAATTGAAAGTGTAGGATCATTATAACACCCTCTGAATGCATGCCAAGTTTCGTGGACTTTCTTTCATGGGGGGCCCATACAATAAATTAATTTATGTGTACATTTAGTGACCGTACACCAACAGAGTTTTCTGTGAATATCTTGAGAACCATAGGGCCTAGGATGACCCATTTTTTGCGTATGTTTGCCTCCAGGGGTCATGTTAACCCATTTCATATGCATAAACAGATATTCACACACACACATACATTCACAGTAATCATACGTATAACACATACACACACAGTAGACATATGTACGCATGCATGCACATGCACATGCACACACACAGGCACACCAACAAGGACATGCACGCACACACACACACACACACACACACACACACACACACACATAAACACGTACACGCACACATGCACACAATTCAAGAATTTCTCAGAATTATGAACAGGCAAGATGGGGGTGGGGTTGTATAAAATGTATTTTACATGTGAAATCTATGAACTAATCATGTTTTGGTACTTGTTGTCTAGCAGATACCAGTGAGAATTGAGTGTGCATAATGCAATTCAGTGAGACAGTCAGAATCATATATGCCTTTCACCTTTTGTTTTTAGCCAGCAGCCAGACCAGCAGATACCCTGACTTTGCTGAATTACTGAAGCTAAGCAGCCTTAGTTAGTACTTGGATAAGAAACCTCCTTGGAAGAGTAGGTTCCTGCTGGAAGTGGTGTTGGTGGCTGGCCAGTAGGTGGCACTCTTCCCTGTGGCCAAAAGCCACCAAACAAATATCAATCCCAATGTCCTATTGCAGTGACAGGGACACTGTACTGCAGGAGATGTTTTCCTTTGCATGAATGTTAAATTGAGGTCCTGACTCACCATGGTTGTTAAAGACCCCATGGCACTTATCGCTAAGAGTAGGTGGTTCCCTGATTTGCTTTATTTATGTACACATACATAAAGACACACACACATGCACACACACATAAAAACACACACACACACAAAGACACGTAAACACACACACCCTACACATGCACACACACATACATGCACACACACATAAAAACACACACACACACAAAGACACGTAAACACACACACCCTACACATGCACACACACATACAAGCACACACACAACACGCACACAAACACATAAACACACATACACACACACACACCCATACAAACACACCTACATACACCTACACACACACACACACACACACACACACACACACACACAAAAACACACACAAAAAACACACACAAAACACATATACACAAAAACAACCACACACTCTGCACACACTCAATTATAAACACACAAAAAAGGAGCAAAGTAGGAAATTAACACAATTTGACAAGCGTGACTTATTTTTGTGGAAAAGATGTGCTGGACTGGGCGGTAGTCATATTTTGTACCGCTCTGCGGTACATCTAGTTTTCCATTAGACTAGGACCAATTATGTGAAAAACGTCTAGAAAAGGTTTCAAGGGGAGAAATTGAGTCACTGTTTCCTATAATTGTGCTGATATAGCATGCTAGCAAAGCTAGCAAAAAGAGTGGCCATGGGGCATGCATAAATGACTCTTCTTCCCTCCCTCCCACCCTTTCTCTGTTCTCATAGTACATCGACTCTGCAGACCTGGAGGCCACGACTCTACAGGAGGAGCCGGTAAAATACCACGAGGCGTGGCAGAAACTCTGCAGTGCAGAGTGAGTGTGTGCACACATGTGTATTTGTGTGTGTGTGCGCGTGCGTTGTATACCACTTGCAGCAGTATACAACTGTGTTGATATTACATAACCATCTCAGTAAGATTCCCCAACTAAGTGTGACTTTTAAGTCCCTATTTGTGTTTGTGTTTGAGGATGAAATTCCAATGTTATGTGAATTGAATAGTTTTCCATGTATTGTATGCCAGCATGAATTTGTTCTCTTGAGCACAACACAAGTCAAAAGAAACATTTTCTAGTTTTAGTTAGTGGACAACTCTGTGTTTTCGGGTCAGATGTAGGGAGCGTTCTTCTGTCCAGTGTATGTTTTGGACTGGCCTCTGCTGTGCATGGTCAGTGTTGTGAGTCCTGCCTCCTCTCTCCCCACAGCGGGGTCCTAGTGCCTGGTGGGTTTGGTGTGCGTGGAACAGAGGGAAAGGTGCAAGCCATCAGCTGGGCTAGGAAACAGAAAAAGCCCTTTTTAGGTAAAGAAGTCAGTCATGTAGCTACTCATTTTGCTTGAACAACTCTATCTCTGTTTGTTTTTATTGTTTTTTTTTGTCATGTTAAATACTGTAAAAGCAGGCTGTATGGTTTTGCAACTGCTTTGTAGCAGATATGTGTATATATATATATATATATATTTTAATAGTAACAATAACTGTAATGTAACTAGTTTTTATGATAAAAAAAATGTATCCTGGTGTAGGCTTTGTTGAGTGAGGAATGTCGTGAGGACTGATCCATCCATCCATGTGCTGTGTTTTTCCCCCCATCTTCAGGTGTTTGCTTGGGCATGCAGCTGGCCGTGTGCGAGTTTGCCAGGAATGTTCTTGGCTGGCAAGGTGAGTCTGCTTGAGCAGCCCTGAGCTCCTTTTGGCCATGGCACAAGAGAAAGGTTACGTCACTGAGTGCAGGTCTTATACGATTAACTTGCAGCTGCAGCTTGCACAACTCACATGTGGTGTGTGCTGACTCTTACTCTTTCTGTTTTTTTTATCCTTTCTTTCTACAGATGCCAACTCAACTGAATTTGACCCAGACAGCAAACATCCGGTGGTAGGCAACCTCTTTTTTTTGTTTTGTTTCCAAAAGCTCATAGCTGTCTGTTGTGTCATTGGCTGACTCTAAAAATGTGAAGTGGGGCAGTAGTAAGGAGACTTGCATAGTGGAGGCTCTGTGTTAGTTAAACCCAACAAGAATGTGCATGTCCAATGGGTTGCAGGTGATTGACATGCCCGAGCACAACCCTGGCGAAATGGGTGGGACCATGAGACTGGGCAAGAGGAGAACCATCTTCAAATCCAACACTAGTGTTTTAAGTGAGGACCCACCACACATACAAAATACTTATTATTTGTTACTATTAATACTATACTACTATTACCATACCTACTATACTATTATACTACAAGTATTAATCATAATTAATAATAATATTAATCTTTATCATGACTGATATAGAGGCCCAGTAAGGTGATAAGTGCTTTATTACTCCAGGAAAACTATATGGAGATGCAGACTATGTTGATGAAAGGCACAGACATCGCTTTGAGGTATGTTTTCTCTATGTGCGTGTGCGTGTGCGTGTGCGTGTGCGTGTGTGTGTGTGTGTGTGTGTGTGTGTGTGTGTGTGTGTGTGTGTGTGTGTGTGTGTGTGTGTGTGTGTGTGTGTGTTTCGGAGGGGGTTTTGGTTGATGTGTGTTAGTTATCTGTTAGTTCTCTTATCATTGACTGAATTGTTCCCTGTAGGTCAATCCCGACCTGAAGCACCACTTTGAGGAAAGAGGACTGCATTTTGTTGGGCAAGACGTGGAGGGTGAAAGAATGGAGGTGATTGAGCTAGAAGGTGAGACTACTGCCTCTTTAAACCCAGAAGGGTCTTGTCCAAGAGTTTAGACCAGGGGTGTCAAACATACGGCCCGCTAGATGGTTTAATCCGGCCCAGAGTTGTAGAGAATAAATGTCTGACGATGTCAACAAAAAAAAAAATCTCTAGCCCATTCCTGTGAGGAGTTATGAATTTTCAAAGAAATAACCGAAATGCTCAATTCAGCCGCTAGGCGCAGCCAAAAAACAAAAAAAAAGTTCGGAGTTGACTGGTCCTGTGCTGTCAGTTTGGCTACATTGTCGGGAGAAAAGCAGGCGTTGCGACAAAATTCAGAGACAAAGTGCAGCCTGCAAACGGAGGACAAGATGTTTGGGCATTTTATTGTATTTTGCACCAGGAAGTGTTGTGTTGTAAAACACTAAACTTGGATCATGTTAAAGTGTGGTTGTGCAAACTGTAAATTTAATCAGGTCGCGAGGTCTGACTCACCGTCAGTTTGACTGTTTTCTTAGTGATAATGGCATTCTGTCTGGCTTACCATAACACGCTGTAGTACGGTGGTTAAGCCGAGGTGCCGTACTCAAGCGTTTCTTTGAACTACGAGAGGAAATTGGACAGTTCTTGGAGAAAAAAGGCAGACCAGTAGCAATTTAAATGCCTGGAATGGGTGCAGGATCTGGCCTTTATGGTGGATAGCCTATTACACAGCACCGCCACCTAGCCTACAAAATTATTTGATCTGATGTAACCTAATCGTATCAGTTGATCGTATTGCTCATGCACTGCTAACTTATGTTTGTTAAATTAATTTTATTTTTCATACATTTGCACATTTACATTTTTAAGGCAGGATGTTAACTTTCTTCATAGCTCCCACTTGAGTTTAGTGTGGTGAGTTGGTTCAGGTGGTCAGATGTAAAAATGCATTTTATTTCACTTTATGTGTAATAATCTAATATATCCCTTGTGATTATGTAGGCTACAAATGTAGGCTGAAGGGTAAAGCATAGCCTACTGAAAAAAACTAAGCTGGAGATTTGGAGTTGTCAAAGGATGTTTTGCAATTATTTCACTGGTCCGGCCCACTTGAGATCAGATGGGCTGTATGTGGCCCCTGAACCAAAATGAGTTTGACACCCCTGGTTTAGACGGACGTTCGGAAAGCATACCACCTTTGAGAGGGTCTGAGGGTCAAGATACCACCTAGAGTTAGCATTCCATTGACCCCCATTCATTTGAGTGTTTTTTGACATCAAATAACTTTACATCTGAAGACCTTAATATGACCATTGTTATTTTCCAGAGAAGCATAACATTGTATGACTTGCTCCACTACCTCATAAAACTATGTTAAAAATGATGTCATGAACCTGTGAGTTTCTGTCGCACAGGAGAGAAACAAGCGTATTGTTTGGCTGAGAAACTCGTAGGGAATCTGGGGAAAAGCCAATGTGAGCGAGCCTTGGAGGAAAGCTATTTAGTGATGTTTCGTTAGATTGACGTCACTTCTCTCCATTCAAGTCCTGTTGAGGGGCTCTGTCTACTTCTTTTACTGTCTCTGGCTTTGTTCAGATTACAGAGGAAGTGCCGCTGAATTCCTGTTTTTGCCTGGACATTACCGTTTCTTTTCTTACGACACCCAAATCCAAATGTTTTTTTCTGATCTGATTTGGACCATGTTCTTAATGAGGCTGCTACTGACCATCAATTTTCTCTGATGCTCAGACCACGTGTACTTTGTGGGAGTGCAGTACCATCCAGAGTTCACGTCCCGTCCCATCAAGCCCTCGCCCCCATACTTTGGCCTGCTCCTGGCTGCCGTGGGGAAACTGCAGAGCTACCTGCAGAAGGGATGCCGTCTGTCCCCAAGGTGAGTGAGTGGTCCTCCCCAAAATATCTCCTCAGTGTCCTCTAGCCTGCCACTGTCTACTGTAAAAGGTACATCGTAAATGTCAAAGAAGTTCTCCAAACTCCTGATGACTTTTAGTGGTGTGTTGAATGAGTGGGATTGTGTTGTGTTGTTTTCTGGGACAAGAAGCAAGAATTGTGCACTATCCGACTAAGACGACAGAGTGCCTGAAAAGCCACCATTGATAATGCACTCTCAGTTGTAGTAATTATTGAAGTAACTGTAATTATGTAAAGAACATTCTGTTTGCCTGATTTCTGATTTCTGTTGTCTTCTCAGGGACACGTACAGTGATCGCAGTGGCAGCAGTTCGCCAGACTCAGAGATCTCTGAGCTCAGGTTCACCTCGTAAGCCTGAGCAGGGGGATTACTGAACAGCCATCACGAGGCCTGCGCACTGTGACTCAGTCATTCGGTGGGAGCTGAAGACTGTCTCTCCCCTCTGCTGCAGTTCTTCTCGCCATGGCTGTCAGCTTGTGTCACTTTAGGAACTTTTTAAGGGAAAACATGAACTTAACATGGGAAAACATGAGAATAAAGTTGATTTACTATTGGACTGTGTAGAAAGGAACATTCATTTGAAATTAAATGGGTTTTTGCAATCACTAGAGGATAAAATCATTTTTTGTATGCATTTGTTGGTTAATCATAATTGTAATATAATATATTGACAAAGTACTGTATGTATCATGTATTGGAAGTTTGTGCTGTGAATGGTTTTAAACTGTTATATCCTGCCATTGATGTTTATTTATATCAGTTTCATCCTTTGCCTTTTGTCTTTGAAGTTTTACACATTTGTGGGGAAATGACAAAATGTGATGCTTGTTCTTTTTAGATACATCATTTATGTTGAGAGGTTACCACTGCAGTTGTTGTAACTTGTCCATTAAACAGATTCTTGGGGCTTCTTCCTTGAAGCCACATACTATTTGCCAGATGTTGCCTTTGCTTTACATGGATCATTAAATAAAAATGTTCACAGAAGCCCTTAACTTTGTGGGATTGTGTAATAATCCACTAGAGAAATGCAGATTAAACAAAGATTTTGCGATTTGGTATTTCCTACATTGTACATCAAAACTATGATAGCAAATGTGCTCAAAAATGTTTCATATTTTCAATTATTTAAAGTAGTTGCGGTTCAGCTTCCTTGCACCTGGAAAATGGAAGTGGAAGGATTTTTAACGGATTAATAACCTACCTGAGGCTGGTTGAGAGAATGCCACGGGTGTGCAAAGCAAGTTATCAAAGCAAAAACAATGCTACTTTGAAGAATTTGAAATATCAGATGCTTTGCTTTGTTTACACCATTTATTTTTAAATTAATTCCATGTGTTAATTGAAAATGAAATAAAACATGAGTAAGTCTTAAAACTTTTGAGCACTGCTCATTTATGTTTTAACTTGGGTATGCGAGTAGCGAGAAACCAGTTAAAGGATACAAATTGACATAGACAGTAAAAGAAAGGAAATACCCAGACTTTCATCCGCTTTTATTTTGAAAGATTGATCTCTTTGAACTGTAACCCGGAAATAATACTGGACGAACAGGGACGCGGATTGCAAGAGCTGCTGTTTTTCTTCGATCATACACACCGCTAAGTACTCGAATACACCAGAAAATGGGGAGATAGTATATTTTATAGTTAGTCAAGTAAGTAAATATATTTTATTGAGAAATGAATAAGAAATAGTCTTGACAATGTGACCGCACTACCGGTTAGGACGTCAACAATTAGCTAAGCAGGCTATCTAGCATTGAGCTATTCATAAAAATAGGCAAACCACATTTTATTTAGCGATTTCCAGGGCACAGATTGTATCACTTGATATTTATGAAAAATCATTTTTATGTGAATGAATATTTTACATTTTTTGTGCACTCGTTTGTAATTTTGCAGAATAGACTGATATTGTTGTTAGCCATCAAGCTAGTTAGCCATAGAAATGCTGTTACCTAACAGTTAACGTTATCTAGCCTGACTGTTACTCTCTGAAGCTAATGTTACAAATTGTCATGACAGTTTTGTCTTATCTTCATGGTATCTTAAGACATAATTGTTAGCTAGTTACATTCAGATATGCCTGAATGCAAGTGAATTATGGGCTGTTCCTGTTTGTTTTGATAGGTTTTTCAGCGTAGTAGCTACCTTTATTAAGATTGCGTTGAACAGACACGACACCAGCATTTGCCACCAGCATGGCAAACAATACAAACGCACCTGGGAAGGTCCTGGGCACACCTGGACCCGCTGGAAGACTTAGTCCTGAGGGAAGCCAGGTAAACCACCTGTCCAACCTCTGTAATGCTTTGAAAGACAATATAAAGCATTGTCGTTCTAACTGTTGTATTGATGGTCACAGGTAGATAAAGGTTTTAGGATAAACCTTAAATTTGTCTTGCTGATGCATTTGTTGAACAGTGTTATTTACCCTCCAATGGTCATCTTTAGGTCCTGAGTAAGAAGAAACTCCAGGATCTGGTCCGGGAAATTGACCCAAATGAGCAGCTTGATGAGGATGTGGAGGAGGTAGGTATCTCTCTGGTATATGTATCTTAGCCAACCTTGACTTGACTACTTTTTGTCTCAAACTGATCCACTGGTGTTATGTAGAAAAAGGTAGTTTTTCTACATAACACAATCCTGGGATTACAAAATTGAGTTTTTTAATTATCCTATGGACCTCCATGACCATGGTTTCTTGTAGCAACAAAGTTATAGAGGGCTTTCAGATTGAGTGTCTGATATATCTAACTGACTCTTCCTGTGCTGTGCAGATGCTGCTTCAGATCGCTGACGACTTCATTGAGAGCGTGGTGACAGCTGCCTGTCAGTTGGCTCGCCACAGGAAGTCCAGCACCCTGGAAGTGAAGGATGTCCAGCTACACCTTGGTCAGTACCTGTTTTTACATTCACTCTGTTGACTAGCTGGGAATTTTGATGACTGATCACCCTTTGCTATTGATGCGGTTTCATATTATAACTGTATCCTGCAGGGATTTACTTCCTATGTATTCCATGTGTTGTTTCCATATTCGACCAGAATTGTGTACCCTGGAATAGTCTTGCTTTTCTCTGTTATTTGTGATATTGAAGAATTTATCCAATGCCTATTACTGATAGTGTTTTTCAGGTGTGCATTAACCTGGGTGCTTGCGTCTGCATCATGTCAAACAGCATGTGTAAAGCAGTATGGTCAAACAGCATGTGTAAAGCAGTATGGTCAAACAGCATGTGTAAAGCAGTATGGACTGACTGGTTTATGTGTGTTTTTGTAGAGCGCCAGTGGAACATGTGGATCCCAGGCTTTGGCTCCGATGAGATCCGCCCGTATAAGAAGGCTTGCACCACAGAAGCCCACAAACAGGTCAGATATTGGACATGCGTCTTTTTATATCAAAGCAGGTAGCATTGTATTGCTGAAGCTGTTTTGAGTCTGGTGAATCATTCCAAGTATAGTGTGTTTATATCACAGTATGTACCTCTATGGTTTTATGGTAGTAGATATTGTAAATAGGAATACTTCAATGCTGGTTTCACTGAATAGCTGTGAGCTTAGGCATGGGCCGATTGTGAAATTCTGGGCTGATACCGATGTTTAACAATTGGGCTGATAGCCAGTGCTAGCACCAATATTGTTTGTTTACCATATGTTTCGTTTTTGTTGTTAATCATACCTTTTAGTAGCAGGGAAACAAAAATATTCCTTATAATACTGCACCATTTTCTAGTGTCATAACACAATCTCTGAATGTGCCAGTCAGACATAGCACAACATTTAGACATAACAGATGAACATCAGCCCCTACCATCAAAAATCTCATATTATTTGCCAATAGGCTTATACCAGTCAGCCAATATCTGTGCATGCCTAATTAAGGTTAAAGATTAAGCTGTATTTTATGGATTCTCATAACTGTAATTTACTTCATTAATTAACACACTTTCCCCTCTTTCCCTCTTGTCTAATTTCAGAGAATGGCACTGATCCGCAAAACGACCAAAAAGTAGCAAGACCGAGGGCCCATATACAAAATCTTTTTTTCAAACGTTTCTGCTTTCTCTTGGGGTATCTTAGGGTTGGGATTGACAAAACAATTGGTTTAAGGGTGTCTGTGGGGGGGGGGCGGTGTTGGGAGGTCGGGGGGGGGGGGGGGTCAGGGTGTGTGTGCAGCATCTCCTGCAACAGATGCTTACTCAATAGGTATTTCTGGAAACAAAAAAGTTTAAGAGTGATGTGTCTACCAGTGATTTATCATTGTCATCATCTTTTCCGACGTTTTTTGTGTGGTGTTTGTGATCGCCTTCGCTGCTGCGTAAGCGCTTCCAAGCGAGCAGGTCGTCTCTCGTCCTCTGCTTGCCGGAAAAACACACGGTGTGCTCACATTTATAGGGCATTCAGCAGAAAAACTGTTTCGTTAGCCGTATCTTTCAAAATGGTCTCAGATCATCCATCGCCATGCAGTTTGTTTGCTGTCATGTCATCCATTCCAGCTGACACAGAAAAATATTCGCCATTAGAATAACAATAATAAAGGCGCGCGAATGTGAGCACACCTTCAGTATATGTTGAAATGTCCCCAGCAGTAATCACTGGCCATAACATGCTAGAGGAGTGCAGATACTCCCATGAACATAAAGCTAATTAACAGCTTATCTACTTAACTATCCACACAACTAAACTGCCCTCATCGTTGAAAATCAGGTCTCCGTAATACACACAAGCGCATAGATAGGAATCTGCACCCTGTACGGATATATGTTTATGCCAACACGCATGCATATATACTCCGCCACAAGCAAATAAATGCAGTCAATGTGAAACCTAATGCCAAGCTTCATGGTGGCTTCATGAATGTTTGACCTGTCTCACGTTTTCCCTTTCTCTACCATCCTACTTCACTTTTCAGTATTTAGTTAGCGTCCTGTTGCCAGGAAATCATCTCACTCATATTTTCTTTTTTTTTAAATTTTATATATACTGGTTTGGTTCAATACTTCTTTGTAAGAAAGCTCCTGAGAGGTGACTAAGGTTTTTCTAGGCTTTATACGCGAGTCTCTTTCAGCTTGTCACCATGTAAACTAGACACTTGTACCTACTCACAATTAACTAGCTAGGTAGATTTTTGTCAAGTTTCAGCTTTAAGTTTCTCTTAAGAGTTGGCATGTGATTGCAGTCCTGTGTCTTAGAGTTGTTCAACGTGGTAGAATATTCTTTTTTTCTTCCAATTCTGAAGTGATACTGTACCCTCAGCCCCACAAGCAGAGAGACTCAACCTGACATGATTTATGATTCATTATTATTATTATTATTTGGTGCTTTTTCTCCCCCGGTGTGGCAAAGTGTTTCTTTGTACTCGGGAAATGATGTTTGTCAACTTTTTTTCTGAAGAAGAGTGTTGGTCATTTTGATTTGTCTTGGTCCAAGAGAAAAGGATCTTTGAAAATGAAAGAGAAAGCAGAGAATGAAGTCTGGTCTTTATCACCGGTGTGAGGTTTTTATTTTTTTTCTCTGTGTGTGTGTGTGTGTGTGTGTGTGTAAGGGGGTGATAGGGTAGGGTGGGGAGGGTTTGTTTTGGATGATTGATTTTTTTTTTTTTTGACCTTGTATCACAAGTTTTCAGTATAACCTGTGTTTGATTTTTGTTTTCCATAAATAAACAAAAAGGAAAAATGTCAACACAAATGTGATGTAGGTCGATGTTTCTGTCACCCACAACACTTCTATGCAAAGTGAAGCATGTCATCGAGGCATCGTCCTACTTTCTCTATTTTGAGCTCTGAAGCTCTGCCACAGTACAGTATTTTGCTGTCTAAAGTTGTTCATATTATATGATGGCCAAGTTCAACATTTGACTGACAGAGCCTTGAGATACGCCTTGATTGGGTCTATCTGCCGTTGTGGCCTGTTGCGTACCTTAGCAGGCGCACTTCTTGTCCTTTTTTGCGGACTCCCCTGTGGGAGACAGCTGTGAGGGCCGGCGAGGTTCAGAGCTTTTGACCCCGTCCCACCCGTCTCGGACTTGCACCTCTCCACTGAGCAGGCCTTGGTAGATGCGCCGCGTCAGCAGCTCGAAGGCCGCTGTCACGTTCTCGCCCGTCTTGGACGATGCCTCCACGTAGGGCACGCCCAAGCGGCCTGCGAGCTTCTCCGCCTCATCTTTGCTGACGGTGCGCTCCGCGGCCTCCTCACGGTCGCTCTTGTGGCCCACCAACACGAAGAGCACGGCGTGAGGCTGCACGTGCTCCAGCACCTCCTGATGCCATTCCTCGATGTGATCAAACGAGGTCCGGTTCCCCAAGTCAAAGACGAGCAGTCCGCCCACAGAGTTACGATAGTAGGACCGTGTCACTGACCTGTCAGAGAGAGAGAGACATTTAATGATATATCATTCTTTGTGATTAATATCTTGAATCGAGTAACTAAGTAATGTGAAGGCCTAGACTAGGATGCACAATACCCTGATACAGACTTGCCATGACTAGATGAATGCTGTATCAGTAAAAGTAGATGTAAGATTCATTATTTCTATGGTGGGTAAATGCTCAAAATACAACATTAAGCTTCTTACCTCACCCCCAAAATGAATAATTTCATGTCTTGACTTCAGAAATTGCTCGGATAATAGATTTAGTAACTACCTACCTGTAACTTTGAATGAAACAAAGTAACAGAATGGTGCTACTTTGTATTTGCATTTAAGGATAGTGTGAACTGACTGTGTGAATGCAGTTTAAGTGGTAAGACTGTATTGAATCAGTGAGCATATGTCTGACATGACCTCGTCATAACCATGACATGACACTTGTTATGAACATGATGGAGTCCGTTAATGTTTTTTGCCTGTTGTTCATAAGTGCCGTTAGGTATTTTGTGTTATTTTTAAAGTTGACATTTCCTTTGATGTCACACCCCTTTAAATACAGTGTTAGCATGTAGTAGGTGCTATACCCACAGGGTACAAAGACATCAGGTGCCGTACAGCAGCAGGTACAGCATGTAGCATGTGCAAATGCAATATTCAAAGAAACAGTTGTATGAGAGATGACTGTTTTAGAAGAACACAGTTACAAGGAAACTACTGGCATACACTTCATGATTGCCGTCTTGAGAAAGTATTATTTCACAACATCCTGGCACATCATTGATGTTTAGACAAGCAACATGTAACCAAAGGTGGACTGACCCCAGGATCATTTACCATTCACATGCTTGTTTCAACTGTCTAATGCAAATATTGCTTTACAAATGCAAATGTTAAAAAGTTTCCTCTTTGGAAAAGATAACGTATCCTCTCCAAGTGAATGAGTACGTTCCTGTGTGAGTTTGTGACCAGCATGTGTCTCAGCATCACACACACACACATACATACACACATGGCCACCCTCACCTGAACCTCTCCTGGCCCGCCGTGTCCCAAAACTGCAGCTTGACCCGCACGTTGGGCTCCACCTCCAGGAAGTGCACGTAGAAGTCCACTCCGACGGTCTGGTTGAGGCACTCCATGAACAGGTCCTCGGTGTAACGCTTCAGCATGGACGACTTGCCCACCGTCGAGTCGCCCAGCATGATGATGCGGAACTGGTACTGCCACAGGGTCAGGTCCATGCTCGGGTTTGCCCAAAATGAACACAGCAGCGAAGTGGAAGACTGGACACTGGACGTCTGGTGATATTGGCCTCTCCCAGGGAGGAAAAGGATGTGAATCTCACCAGCAGTGTCCCTCAGTGACTGGACATTGGCAGCCGTCGTTTGCTCTGTTCTCAGATGCTCAGTGGAGATAGTTGCATAGTGGCAGCCCACAGCAAATGTGGAACATAACGATATTTAAGCGCTGGTCTCAGTTCCTTTTACCTCCCTGGGCGCAGCCACTGCAACTAACTCGTCTCTTTCAGTCTCAGATCAGGGTGGGAAGTCTGAAAGTTATTCTCTCTTTTCCCTCCCCTCCCTGCCTCAGCTTTGCCTGTTGCTACTTGGAAAAGGGAGGTTTTTTTTAGTGAGTCAGAGGGAGGAGTACAGAGTAGAGTGAGTGAGTGGGGGGGGGGGGGGTGGCTGGCGCTTAGTGCCGAAGGGGGTGTGTGTTGTAGTGTGCAAGCGAGCTCTGTGTCCTATCAAGACAAGTCCGGCATTTCCTGTTGTGCAGCCGTGGCGGCGGACTCCCAGCTGAGGAGTGGGAGATGGACTCGACCTGAGTGTCACAGTTACTCACGTAGCCCTTCACTGACCCGTCCACCCTGTATACTCAGGGCGTGCCGCACACAGCCAGACACAAAGAAGGGAAGCAAACACCATAGGCCAGAGGTCCACAAGAGGTCTTCGGGCACTCAATGTTATTTGCTCAGGGTAGGTGATAGATAACCTTATGGGTGCTCATTCGTCTTCAGCTTGATTGAAAATTGTTATGATTATCAGGTGATGTATGGAATTGGTTCAGCTGCATTTACCTCGCCCACCCCCCAGACACACACATGGTTGAGTCTGTGAACAGCACTTGAACTTCTATTTTCTCTAGGACACAGAAGACTAGGAAAGCAGGAAGGCCTTGTGCTATTAATAGCCATACAATATTTTCCCCTGGTCTACTGATGAGGCATGGTTCTTATTATCATCTGGAAAAAAACACCTGCATTTGATTGTTCAGTAATGAAGGATGGCGAATGTGGAAGATTATTTGACATTGACATCAGACATATGAGCTGTTGTAGCTGAAGACAAATCTAATGATGACTCATTGAGATTGAGAAAAAGCAGAAGCAGCTCTCATGGTTGACGTGCAAAGAAAGTCTGCATTCTCAACAGAATAAGAAATGTCAGACTCTCATAGGAAAAGGCAGTGGTGCTATGCACATTCCATGTAGAGTAAATTAAGTTAACAGAAACAGTTCAGAGATGCAGGCACACACTTGCCATGCATTCTTGTTACTCTAGAACATGGTAGTAGTTAAACTGCTGGTAGTAGTTGTACTGTCATTATTGGATGTTCCTGTTCCAGTTAAGTTTAGTTACATTGCAGTCTTCTGATGAAGTGTTAACATTTTGTACGTTATTATGAAATGCAAATTAATTTGAGAAATAAAAACATTGCCTTTGCAGTACATTAATTTAACATAGTTGACATTTCCAAAAGTCACCACTAGATGTCTCACAAATCTTGGACATGGTGCCTTCTGATGTGTTCATTCTTCTCTTCAACTCTTCAACTCTTAGTTTTTTTTAAGATGAATTCTATAGTGATCAACTATATTCATGATCCAGTTAGGTGTTTTAGAGGTAAGAGGCACACTGCAAGTTTTACTGTAGGATTTGTATAAAATCTTTATTATTAATGTTTCATAAAACACTTCAAACCCTGACAGCAGTTTGCCAAAAGTGCCATATTTCAGTATCCAGAGGCAGATTTAAGTACATAGCTGCCATATAGTTTTAAACTTTCACATAGAACCATTCTGTTCATACCATTTAGAAATGCAAGGACGCACGACACACACACACACATAGACACACACAGATACATTTACAATTAAATAAGTCCAAGTTTTAGTTATGTTGTCAGACTTCACAAAAAATACCTGAAATGTTCAGATTGGAATCCTAATTACAGTCTACTTAATTCTTCAGTCATTATATTAGTAAATGAAACTGTATGGTATAATGAATGACATATATCTCCACATACAGTGTGGTTGGAGCACTCAAAGGTGCATAGAAACGCAACACAGCCTCCGCCTGCATAGTGCTGGTTTGCATGGTGTTTAGTTTATCATTGACCTTAACACCACTTGTTTTCCGATCACCACAGTAGCGCTTGACACCATGTCTCCATGAACTGTTTGTGAGGGCTTAGCTAATAGGCAGCAGAGTGCCGTCTCGGTGTGTGGTTAACTCTCTCTCTCTCTCTCTCTTTTCTCTGTACACAGAGTGTGTGCAGCCATTAGAGCCGCTAGCAGTAGCGTTAGCCAGTCCAAGGTGTGTGAGCTTGGCTGCTCCTGCCCTGGCTGTCGTCTGAGGTGTGGTTTTGTTTCACAGTGGTTCGTGATAGGTGTGCTTCAGCAGGGGCACCACAGACTGGGGTTCGGCGTACACCACACTGTCCCTCTGCGCCCCGCTGGCCCCAACGGGTGCCGGGCAGCAGTAGCCGTTCGGCAGAACTTTCTGAGGTGGGCTGTCGTAACGTGGCAGACCTGGAACAATCCTTATGCCATGGTGAGCGAGGTGCATGCTGTTCTGCAGCATTGCCAGAGGGGGAGCCAGAGAGGAGTCCATGGGCTGCTCACCGAAGGGTGTGGCGTACTCAGGTTCGGGGGGCAGGGGCTCGGCGTACTCGGGGAGCCTTCCGGGGGTGTCGTAGTGGTTGAGGGCAAAGGGCGTGGTGTAGCCCTCATCGAGCGGGGGACGGAAGGTGGAACCCAGCTTCGAGCCTCCGGAGAGCACGTCTGGCTCAGCGTAGTCTGTGGGTAACAGCAGCAGAAATGTCAGGCTCAACAGCCACACTTAAAAAATACCCCCTCATTGACTGATCTATGCCCTCTCAAGTCAGTAGATGCCATATTCTGCTACCAGATGAAAAGACAAGTACCGTAAGGTATCCTGCCATGAAACAGCAGGAGAAACGTCAGTTTCACTACAGATGTCACTGTAAGATGGAGAGCAGTTTAAATTCCTATCCAAACCCCTTACAACAGCGATAGAACCATGTCAGATGCTATTAGATGTAGAGAAAAGCTGTGTCATGTCTCAATCAGTGGTACGTAACACGATATCTCTCTTACTTTGGGAGGCTGCATTAGCCTAACCTGACTCTCGCCAGATGAATTTCGTTCCGCCTAGCTCCACTCATCCATCTGGGATCGATCCATTGGAGTGGTGCTTCAGAAGGCTGGGCCTTATCAAAAATCCTTGCATATGATTGGATAAGCCTTGTCCGTCATCTATTGACGTGCTACTTCAACCACTCACATCGAAGCCAAACCGTGACGCTGAGAACAGTCTCACAGTCGCTTCTACGCAACGTCACATCTATGAAACTCCCGCCCTGCGTCCTGATTGGCTCTACCATACAATCTGGTGCCGAAATCACTCTCAACGGAAGCGATCCCAGATGGATGTGAGTGAAGCTAGGCGGAACGAAATTCATCTGGCGAAAGTCACTAATTTACTCACTAAAATCATGGTCTGTCACTAGTAAAGTTAATAATTTTAGCAAAATTAGTGATGGCATGACTTATCTACCGGTATGCTGGAGAAATGATGTTATAGGGCCAGACATAATCTGTTAGGAAATCTAGTGACATTTTTGACATGGCTTTGCTATGCTACAGCAATCAAGGAATGAAGGGAAGTGATCCCAAACATAATCCTTATGCAAAGTTTAAAGCTTTACAATCAGCCAATACATTCTTTTGTACACAAAATGTTATTATCTCAGGGCAATGCTGAAATGAACTTATCCATGTGATTAAGAAGAAAATAAATCAAATCAGAAATAAAACTTCAGTACAGGGTCCTTCTAAAAATGGGGGAACAACAGCGTGCTGGTGAATAGTGGCAGAGTGCCAGAGGCATGTTGGCTGTTGGCTGCCCCACAGAGAATTCAATTCATAAGCTTCAATTCATGAGCAGGTCTGCTGGGGAGTCTATATTTACCAAACAAACAGAACCTACAAGGGTGGAGGACCCTGCATGAGCGGCGCCAACGGCCCAATGACCTGCCTCGGAAATCACTTCATCGGGACATGTGATTGGGTTACCCCCCCCCCCCCCCCGTTCGTGTGGACTGCTGTCCAACTCAGTGCACACATATCTGGCCAGTGTAGGGGGCCCCCAAGAGGGGCTTTCACAAAGACTTCTGTCCAACTCTGTGGGCCAAAGATGGACAGGAGGCCCAACACATCTCCCACTCAACCCCTCCTACTGCCCAGACGGGTTCTTTTCAGGAATCCAGTGATGGCAAAGCCCCCCTCTAATTAGATGGACTTCAGGGGGAAAGCCACGATTGTCTTGAGTGCCACTGAAGCCCTGTCCCACTTCTAACTGCTCCCCCTACCCCACCCCAGAGAGAGAGAGAGAGAGAGAGAGAGAGAGAGAGAAGGGTGTCCTGCATATCGGCAGTATGGGCGTCCTTTTCCAGGAACTCCAATTAAAGGCTCCCTTTCAGACAGGCCCAGCAGAGCAAAGAAAGAGATGTTTATGCTGCCACTGAAGAGCCTGCCTGGACCATGGTGAGCTTGTGAGGGGTGTGTGTGTGGGGTTGTGAGGGGTGGGGGCTGGGGGGTGAGGGAGGAGGCCTCTCTCCTCTCTGTTGTCCCCCTTCTCTGCTCTACTAAGCCACACACAGCAGATTACAGGGGCCATTGGATGGATGGACACTCATGTGGATGTGAAAGGACAGTGAGGACCAATGGGAAGGAAACTGAAAACGTCTTCAAGTTGGATCGAGGGAGAGCGGAAGGGGCGAGCGCAGTGAATGGACGCCATTGTGGTATAACTGTCCAAACTACTGTACTGTACTCTTACTCACCCCATAAGTGGAACACACAGTAGGCCTACTTCTCATATAGGTTTAGCACTGTGTAATAACCTAATACCAGTATGTAATAATATACATTATTACACGGCTCTTCACAATGCAAGTAGAACGCTCCATTGACTTGAATGGGATTTCTAGCGGTCATTAGTTTCGACTAGAGGTCAGAGAGGGTTAAAGTGTGTAATAAGCAGGATAATGTATAGAACACCGGTCGGGGTCCAGTTCGCCCTGTCGGGACTTATTTTCCCAATAATGACCGGCGTTCTATACATATTATCCCTTACATATACAACATCATCGACTACTTCATTGAAAACACTGCACTGTAAGGAGAGCGATTGGCCCCACTGAACAAAATGTGAAACTCAATAAGGATGAGGAAGCAGTGTGGAAAACAATGACTGATTGAAGACGGATGGGAGCACATGGGTTTGCTTGAATAGCGCTATAGTGGAGTGCAAAATGATCTCTGACTTGTCTGTGTCCTACTGTTTGAGCCTGCTTAGAGCTTCAGGCAAACGAATTAATTAGTCACCCTTTATGAAGAGCTTTAAGCACTTATTCCCATCAGTGGCACATATAATGCTACGAGGAACAATGCGCTGGAATGCTAGACATCTGCGTGGGACTAGATGCAGTGACCCGCACTCCACCTTCGCACTGCTGGCTAACGCCGACTCACCATTGAGGGGAGGGTTGGGAAGGGCATCGTGGACACTCCTGGTCAGAGGGTAGGACGCCAGCTCCGAATCCACACTAGGAAGCGTCTTTATGTGGAACCCTTGGCAATCTACGGCAAAGAGACAGATAATGCTCAAAGATCTCATTCCCTCCAACTGTTTTGAGAAAACAATTACAGAGGTGAGGAGGGGTGATCTGAGAAGTCTTGTCAATACCTTTGTCCAAAGAGCATTTCTTCAGCTGGGCCTTTCTTTTTCTAATAGACAGATCAGAGGTAACAGACGAATGAGAAACAAACAAAGGCTTCTTATGAGGCTTGTCAGTGGTGCTTGAAGTGGCTGCCAGCTGTGCTTGTTGGAGTGTATGAGTACGCTTAGTACTAGAGGCTCCATAAACAAGGCAAACAACCTGTCATGGTATGAAATATGTGAGATAAGCCAGTCAGTGTGACTGTGGGAGTGGATGAGTGTGTGTGTGTGTGTGTGTGTGTGGTTGGGAGGGTGTGGGGGTTACAAAGAGAATGAATGAGTAAACGTAAGTGGTTCTGTGTCTGTGGGAACAAACAACAAGTCAAAGTCCTATGTTTGTTTGTGCATCTCTGTGCGTGTTTGAAAATGTGAGTGTGTGTGGGTGTGATTGTGTTTGTATGAGAGCGAGAGAGAGAGAGAGAGAGAGAGAGAGAGAGAGAGAGAGAGAGAGAAAGAGAAAGAGAGAGAGACAGGAGAGATAGAGAGAGAGAAAGAAAGAGAGAGAGACAGGAGAGAGAGAGAGAGAGAGAAAGAAAGAGACAGGAGAGAGAGAGAGAGAGAGAAGCTACCTCCTTCTCCACCACAGCCCAGCCAGTAGACAGCCCACACAGAGCAGCAACCCAAGGACAATGCCCACGGCCACAACCATTGGCTGACTCGGACCTGGGCGACAACAAGCAACAAACTTCCTGTGAACACTTTGATGTGTTATATGGCACAGTAATCAACGAGTCAGTCATTCAACAGAAGACTGGCATAGCCCTTCTTGCATAACATCTCTGAACCTATTCAGGACTTTTGTCATATTTCCCCGGTGGAATGGCATTGGTTGGGATGTCACAAACAAACTTGCTTTGGAGCAATGTACATTTCCACTGTAGGTTTTGTTTTTTCCCTGTGAACAGTTAGCAGGTTAATTGCTAAAGAATGGGTGTCCTCTCACTCTGGTCGGAGGTTTGGATTAGCACCGGACTCTTGGTGGTGACCGGCTCCAGAGGCAGTTGTTCTGTTGGCAGCGGGTCTCTGTTCGCTGTGGACGGAAAGGCAATGATCAGGAATCAATGTGCGATATACATTTCTTACAAATGTTTCAAGCAATACTGCTGCCGAAGTATACTGAATTATACACACTTGCATGCATCCAACATCTGAATGTATTCATACTTCAATGTCTCCTACATATACAATATGTCTGCAACATTTAATGCCATCTCAGTGAATGAAGGTAGTTTCTAATCTAATTCAATGGTAAATGTAATTCACTGGCTACTGTCTCATTATTCCAAGACTAGGACCATTATCTCTTCTATTTTAAATCTCCTCTATTATTCCTCTGACAAGTATTAAGCAGGCTCTACAGTCTCTTACGTACACAGAAAATGATGACTACCAGTATATATACAAGTATATTCACATATTACACATATATCACATATATCACATATTACATGTCAGCTAATTTAAATGGCATTTAACTGGCCTGATGTTAGTCCTTTGAGAGTCCTCACCTGATCGGCCTCGGGGCAGGGGGCAGCCCAGCACCTGTACCCCGGCCGAGGCCCTCAGGTGCCAGGTGAGGGGTCGCAGGAGCAGGTAGCGTGCCACCACCGGAGGAAACAGGCTGTTTAGGACCACCACATGACCGTCAGAATAAGCCTCAAACACCTGAGTTCAGACCAGAGGAAGACTTTAAAACCCCACAGTGTGTCATCACCATTAGGAATCACATTATGGGTGTCAAATATGATGCCAACAGAGAATACAGCCAAGACTCTGAAACTCTTGTACCTTTTTGTCTTTACTGAGCGCAGCCTTGTAGAACTTCCAGGTCTTGCGGTCTTTGCTGTACATCAGTGAGTAAGACTCTACGTAGAATCTGGATGTTCCTTTCGTTATTATTCCTGGAAAGGAACAGAGTAAAGCATATGAAGAAAAGTGGGTCTAAGTCATTGTGAGCTAGAAGGGATTAAATAATTTGTCTCTTATAAGGTCACAGTGCTTTGATCTTTATTGTCTCTAAGAATATAATTATTATAGTGTAAGCCTCCTTAGCCACCTTGTCAGTACTCTTTGCGTCCGCTTAAAAATAAATATCTCTAATTAGAACCCTTTGCCTAGTGGAAAAAAAGAGCTAATAAGTACAGTAACTGCCAGCCACGCCCGAGAGAGCAGACAAGTGCTTGAGGTCATGACCTTTGACCCTGACCTGTGACGGTACTCCTCTCCCGTAGCTCCAGCTCCAGCCAGGGTTCCTTGTCGCCGGTGTTGGCCGCCCACTGCAGAGGCTGCCCCGTGGCGTCGCTGGCGCCGGGCATCCAGAGGACAGGCTGGCCAGAGCCGCCCGGGTCCTCCCACACCGTGGACATGTTGTATGTCGTCACTGCCAACTGCCTGGTACAGGCTGCAGAGACATAGGGGAGACATAGGCGAGACATAGGGGAGACATAGGGGAGACATAGGGGAGACATAGGGGAGACAGAGGGGGGAGGAGGAGGAGAGTTCAGTTATGGATGCACAATCAGAGGTATGACATGGGCAGGATGATGGCTCACAAACCTCCTGAAACTCTTGTGATGAAGCCCAGAAAAGCCACTAATAGAAGAATTGGGTTCAGTTGTGTGAATTTGTGAAAGGACAATGTGTATGGAAATGCACTGCTTTAGTTATGCTTCAGTGGTCAATACAAAGCTTTCTAAGGGCACAATCACACTAGACCATTTGGTCCGGACCAGAGTTTGTTTGGAGTGATGGTTTGGTGAGTTTTGATAGTGTGAACGCAGTCTACAGAACCCAGGTGCGGACCCGGATCAGAGTCCGCTAGAAAACAGTGGTCTGGGGTACAGTTTGTTAGAACTCCGGTGCAGTTGGAATGCTATCTGTTCCAAAACCAGGAAATAAACTGCCATTTTTGTGACATTGCCAAGCAATATTGGTGAATAGAAGACAGAGTTTATGACATAAACGGACTTGGGTCCGCAAACAAAAATGTAATGTGAATAGAGACCAGCTGGGTCAGGGCTAGGGGAGAATAATCGCACTCGTGTACGGTCCAATTAAACAGACCCAGTGTACCTAAGACATTTTATTGTTCTACAATTCCAGACAGTATAATAGCCTACTCAGATATTTAGCATTTTAGCAAAGGGTTCTACCCTACTTTTGGGCTATCATTTATTTATCCTACTACAGCATTTACATAGTGAATTGTTTTATAGTGTTTGTTCAGCTCACAAATAGTGCCCTTACAATCAAGAGACCCAACTGAAAGAGCATAAGTTGGCTTTTTAATCTTTCATTCACACAAGTGGTTCTGCTATGGCCAAAATAAACACGGTTATCAGCCATGTTTTCTTTAAAAGACTTGCCAGTGGGATTTATACAGGAAGTAACATTTGGTGACTAAAGTGTTACTTCCATCAGATATGATGAGATAAACATCATTCTCTCCATTTAAAGCTTCCTGCTTCTTATGATTCAACATTAATCACTACTTGTGATATCTACTTTTCAAAGACAAAAAAACATTGATGTCAAATCTGTAGTGCAAAACTAAAACATAACCAGCTGCCAGCTGTTTGAAAATCACACTTCACTTTCAAAACCATTCTGACAGTACAAGCAACAACTGGCACAGACTGGCACTTAGTTATCACCTTTGGAGAAGACAAGCTTCTTATCTGACAGCGGCCCCCTGTAAAGAGATAAGAGATTATGGTGAGGTCAACATTAGTGCACATTTAGACATGCTTGTCATCTACAGTAGCTGGGGTGTCTACCCACATCTGTCCCTGTTTATTTGCAAGGGCATTGCACTAAAATAATAACAAATTAATAATTGAATGAATAACAGTAATTGACAGTTAAAAGTGATATCTGAACTTCTAAAGCATGGTTCTAGGAACATTGAGGCCATGGGTTGGAGGACCATCAGTGAACCAATATATTGATGGGAAAGATTCTGTACAGTATTTCATCTGCACTGTTAGTTGCTTTAGATGGAAGTGTCTGTGAAACTACTGCAAATGTGTGAAAAGGACAGAGATTGTGGGGCACGATGCCAGTACTGACGTCTTGGAGAGGACGGCGTTGGCGAAGCTGGACTCATACATGGTGATGCCTCTCTCCTGAGACACCCGCACCAGGCCTCCCTGGCTGTCCGATAACACCCCGGCATGGACAGCAGCTTTACACAGCACTGAGGTCTGGAAAATACAACCAGTGGGAAATGAGTGTGTGTGTCTGTGTGTGTGTATCTATCTATCTATCTATCTATCTATCTATAAGGTTTTGATCACACAAGGAAGAGACAGGAAATAACTAATATGATTCATGAATTCAATATCTTGGTGTTCAAATTTCCCCTGATGTCATGGGTCTGCAAACAGAGCTCTTTATTTCTCTTCTCCTTTGGT
>NW_027468587.1:23161783-23191783 GCF_046254945.1 Alosa pseudoharengus
CCTTTTTAATTGAAAGTAGGCTCATTTTCTTCTATTTGAAAAGGCATTCTTAAAGTGTAACTCCGGAGTAAAAACAACCGGAGTAAAAACAACAGAAAAAATAAACGGCCTTGCTCAAAACACCACCAATTAACATAATTTTGCTCTCAATCAAAAGTTGGAAGCTGTTAACTACCTTAAATAGACCATAGGCTGTTTTTGCTCCGGAGTTACACTTTAAGCACTGCATCATATTGAAATATAAATACCGGTATGTGTTATTTTATTTTTGCTCCTAAACTTTAAAAATAAAACAACAGCAAGTAAAACAACAGTAAAACGCAGCAAGTACTGTGCCAAATAACTTACATTGCACATTTTGTCAAATTAAGTTTGAAGCTGACAAGATCAGTGAGAGACATCTTTACACTTGCATCAGACACACATCAAATTTTTCAAAATGAAATGCCATAAATGGTCTATAACAGACAATGTTATTGGCTATAAGAAAAACAAATGTTGCACCTTCTACAGTTCTACAGAGAGAAACCAGAAAGCCACAGGAAAGGATCACAGAACACATGCCTTCAATGGAGATGAAGTCCCACAAACAAAACCAGATGAGAAGAGGCTCGCCAAAATTCTTATAACCAACTCAAGAACAACAAATTATTCCTTAAAGTATTTCTACTTCGTCAGCGATCTGTGAGAGTGGTCAGTGGAAGGTTGTGTGTCGGTCAGACGTTTGACAGCCAGTGGAAGGTGCCCGGCCATGAACTGGGCACGGCTGAGGAATGTCCTCAGGAATGCGGTCAGCAGTCAGCTCCAAGAGACACACACATCAGAGATGAAATTAATCCTCATCCCTGTGAATCCCTGTGAGGATGATCAGGGAATCATGTCACCACGTGTATGTGGTGGTGGCCATGTTGTTTTCCAAAGGCCTAAAAGTATTTTATTTTTCTGTTCTTTATCTATATTTTTTTGAATGGGTACTTGACATGTCAGCTGTTGAACAGGCATCTACAATTGCACGAAAGCTTGTTATCAAATGTTTCTACAATAAGCCAAGCTGATCATCATTATTTGGCGTCTGAACAGCTGGCAAGCGGAGCAGACACAGAATAAGATCTTTGCATGGTATCACTTATCATTTAATAGCTGCAAGATGGCAATTGGATCCCAAGCAGCTCCTTGTGTCATCATGAACTTGAATTAACTTGCTAACTGAAAAGGAAGAGGAATCTCTATTGCCAGAGGAAGATTTGTCTCATCCTACATTATTCTAAAGATAGAACCTCATATCCTTTCTCCCATCAAGCAATATCAAGGGCAAATTGTAGTCCAACAAAGTCCTTGTATTTGTACGTATTTGCTCCAAGAGAATTGACCCAGTGACCCTGTGATTTCTTTAACAAACACTGCTATGCAGTTTCCAGAGAATTACGGTACGGTCGCATGCTTCTGTGCAACGCTTGCTGGTGGGTTTTCCTGATGTTTGGGGGTGTGTATGCGTTGAAGCAAGATTGAGAGGTCAACAATCAGTCACCACTGTTTGATGGCAGATGTTCAGATGTGTTTTGGGGTTACAATAAGGGCTTTAGAGTTTGAACTTTAAAAAAGTATTTAAAGCCAAACAACTTACATTTATCTGCAAATATGGCCGTCTTGAACCATCTCCTGATCTCGGTTCAGCATCTTGGTTGATGTCAAGCCATCTTTTCTCATTTGCGCAATTGCAATTTGATTGGCTAGTCCCTGTGTTGCCGCTTGAAATGTTTTTTTTTTTAGATTAGATTATATTCAACTTTATTGTCATTGTGCAGAGTACAAGTTCAAAGACAACAAAATGGTGAGCATGTCTCAAATGTTAGTGCAAGTGTAACCGAGGTCGTAATTCGTCCGCCGCTCACGGCCCTCGAACACCTCAACACACATCAGCATGGGAGTCGAACGCTCTAACCACTGAGCTAAAGGCCCAAGCTTCCAACTCAGCGGTTAGAAGCGTTCTTGAGGTTAGGGGTGTGAGGATTTACACGGGCAACTAGCACACTAGCTCAGTTCGCCTCCGTTACACAAGTAACACTAGCAATGCAACGCACCACTCCCAGAATTCAGTTCCACAATGCATGATGTTAGCTCATGGAAAGTGAATGGAAAGAGAAGCATCATCGTCAACACATTCAGTGTAAGCATGGAGTGGTGGTAGCGTAATGGCTAAGGAGCTAGGCTAGTATGCAGTATAGTCTGAAAAGTTGTGGGTTCAATTCCCACCTTCCACTGTTGTGCCCTTAAGCAAGGCTCTTAGCCCCAAATTGCTCTGGGGACAATGACAATTTTAATTTCACTTATAAAGCACCAAAACATTACACATGTATCATGGTGCTTTACAGAATGTTAGACAATCAGAGAAAAGAAAAGAAGGCCCATGGGTAACAGGGGCGAGGAAAAACTCCCTAGAATTGGAGATACATAGGAAGAAACCTCGAGCAGATCAACGACTCAAGGGCCTGACCCATCTGCCTAGGGTCAGTTACAGAACAGTAAGGTCTGTATGACCCTTACACCGGAAGACTTTGGGAAAGATTCTTGAAAGTCTTTTGAGTAAAGCTTGAATGGAGCGCATTAGTTAAAAGACTCCAGTCTTTCAATAATCTTTCCCAAATCTTGGCTTAGTCTTATGTAAGTCTTATGGGTTGCATATGTCTCTTTGGATACAAGCATCTGCTAAATGAATAAATGGAAATGGATGCATGTGAATGTACCATCAGAGAAAAACACTGCATGACTATGCTATTTGTTCAATGTGTTCTTTTGATAACTGCGTGTCTTACCCAGTATCACGATTCCTTCATGGTCAGCGATGGTTAGGGACCCTGCCTGGCAGTTCTCACTCTTCTCCAGGTTGAAGTCCCCGAAGTAAAGGCGCAGCGTCTTTCCCTGTGGCACCTGTATCCTCCAGTCACATTGGGTGTGGTTGGGGTATGTGCCAGGGTAGTTCAGAGAGGTCAAAGTTCCACTCTTGGCACCAAGGACTGTGTGTCCACAGCCATTACCTGGTATGGGCAAAAAGAGAGAGTTTGTGCAGTGACTAAAGGAGTTCTGAAATCTGCCATTAGGACACTTGAAGTAGTTTGATAAAAAAAAGATGTGGCATGTTACCAGGTGGCCATTTCTATACTATATGCGCTTTGGCAGCACTGTGCTTACTGAATTGAACTGAATTGAACTGAATCAAGTCAGGAAGACATTTATTTGACAATCAGACACAAAAACACAAAATGTGAGATCATATCAATACTGAAAGCGGACTTGTAAAACATTACAAAACAATACTTTGGTATTTAATTTCAAAACAGTGACACAGTATCTTAATCACATCCAACTGTAGTAGCAGACAGCAACAGAATACATTCACTCACTATTTACATGAATGTTGTCTCTGTATGTTTCTGTTTTCGCTCAAACATATAATGTCTAAAAAACAAACAGCGGTTTTCCTCTAAAACATCAAAACATCTGTTCTATCAACAAAACATGTTGACCAGTGTTGACTAGTCTGCCCGTGACGTCAGGTGGCTTTCGTCTGCATGGGAAAACAGACGGGAGGCCTCGGACAGCCACTGTGTAGGTGTGAGAACTGGCTGATAGGGGCACGTTGGACGAACGGGTGAAGCAACAGCTGGGACTTCCGCACAAGACGATGCTGCCAAACGCACCAGCCTTAGTCACAGTCCAGGGAGGTCTCTTGTTTCCATATTAATCACTTCACCGATTAAGGGAGATTTGTAAGTGACAGTAATGTTAGTGAACCAACAGAGTGAGCAAAAGAAGGATATGAGAGAGAGAGAGGGAGAGACAGAGTGAAAAAGAGAGAGAGAGACAGAGAGAATGAAACCGACAGCGAAAATGAGACCGACAGCGTGAGAGAGAGCTGTGTATAATTGTGAGATCATAACCACAAGATGACCCAAAACAGACAAGCAGACTTTGGCTACAGAGTAACTGCTCCCTGTCCGTCTCTTGGTGAGCAGGGGACTGTCTGACCACCACCACAGTCGCCGCGTAATTGTCCCACTCGATGAATAACAGTCACATCACTTCTCATGTGGAGACAACAGCATAGGCTCACTCCTCCTCTTGTTTGTCATTTCACAAAGATGAACCTGATAGTCTACAGCCATTGCTCAAGCCCACCCTTTCTTCAGGCTATTTCTTGCGCTCAGATCTCTGACTCATGTTTTCTTGTGTGGTGCGGCTATGGTACAGCAAAGTTTCTGCATCAGTGTTTGACCGGGCAATTTCCTGGGCAAGCCAAGCCTGCCACGACCATGAATAATGATGCTTAAATATACCAATCCAAGCCAACTTTTTGGGTCAGACACTGTTAGTTACTTCTAATTTGATGAATATCAAAAACCCATGTGTGAGTGAGTCAGCTATGACCATGGACTATGTGAGGCTGCCGATTTCCAAATAAGGGTAGCCTAGTCTAATCACACACTATGATAATGGACCAGTGTATTACTGATGAAGGAAGAGAGAGAGAGAGAGAGAGAGCACTGATTTCTTTGTTTCTACCCTATGTTCTAAAAGAAAATGGCTGATCTGTGTGTCAGTGAAGGGTGAAGACGTGGACATTTGAGCTGCCATCATACTGCATAGCGTATCTCATCCGGTTTAACAGTTAGTTTGCCCCGAGGGTCCCGCTCTCTCCCTTCCTCCACCCCACAGGCCCATAATTGCCCCTCTGTGTCCAAGCTCCCCTCAAGACATCCACTCAAAATGCCAGACTGACTGGATGAATCCATGGAGCACACAGACTGGCTCTCTGTGTCATCTTCAACCCTGTCTGGAGAAGGTATGGGGGTTTGGACAATACTGTTGGGTGTTTTTGGAATGGTCTTGTAAGGATGAGCGCTTTGTCCTCAACTCCAGGCTCATTAAGTGGGCTTTCGTTTCTCGATATGCCCCAGTAGTCAGGAACAACCAGGGGCTGCCCTTTCTTGCCACAGCCACTTTGGCAGAGCCGGCATCTGCTCACTGGCCCTCCAGTGAGCGAGGCTGGGACAAGGCGAGACCAGGCGCTGCCTCACCCTCTGATCTACTTTCAGTCACCCACACAATGTTTACATGGGATTCAATTTCCACAGGCATACCAGCCTAACCCATTTTTACGGATTATGCAAAACGCCATGCCGAATGAAAACACAATGCAAAAACATGGATCGCAGAGATGACTGAACTTCAAGTGAGTTCTGTATGGATCACGACTGAGAGTGTCTATTAAGGTAGCTATTGTTGTTTCCACATTCTTAGACGGCACTGGACATTCACATGGACAAACCAGACGTGTGATTACACAGTTTATAATGGCAAACACACACCTTTTTTACAATATATCTGATTTGCAACAAGACTACAATTTCAGTTTTGACACCCTGTTGTTAACCAGCACAAAGCTGGGGTCCAAGTTCAAGTTAAAGTGATGATAGTGTGTAAAATTACAGAGAGCGCTAATACACACACAGCCTGGCAGAGGTAGAAAATTCCTTTCGGCCAAAGTGACGGGAAAGGGAAGGTGGGGTTGGTGCTGTCGGCTCGCTGGAAGATTTCTGTCTGTCATCAGTCGCTCATTAGCAGCCACACGAACGTGTAATTTTGATTTTTACCGCACGGATTGGGGAGGCAAGTCCTCGCAGGCCTGAATGTTTGCCAAGCAGGATGTTCAGCTGTTGTACCTGTCACTGAGTAAACTCTGCATGTTCATCAAACATCCTAACCACATGAGCGTATGGCTCGGCACAGATCCCACTCTTTTTTTTGTTTTTTTTGGATCGCAAGCCGCTCCGGACATTTACAAACAAATGACTCAGGGAGAATAATTGACCTAATGGTTGGTCATCTCCCCCCGACACCGCTAGATTAAAAGCGCCCACGCAGTCTGTGTACACAGAGATAGATGCACAGAGAGAACAGGAATCTGTCTAAGCAAGGCCTTTTCCTGTCTGTGGATGTGACCACGTTTGACTCACCGTCCGTGACCCCTATCCTGTTGCGAAAAGCACTTTGACAATGCACACACACCCACACACACACACACACACACACACACAGTATACAAACTTACCACACAAATACTCATATGCACAACGGATGAAGAATGACAAACACAGTAGCTACACACAAAGGGATTATCTCTATCTATATCACATACACAACACATAATTAGAAATAAATACATTTATACACACTTTCTCAGAAACTTAAACATACAGCGTACAAACACAAGCTGGCAGACGAAACCTCCCACATATATTCACAGAAGATGGACACACATTAATCTGCCAGACTTTAACACATCACAACAAAAGTAAGAACCCACATAGATGCAAATACTCTCTCTGAAAGACACACTACCATGCACACACACACACTCACACACACATTTAACACTAACTGTTATACACATACAATGAACACAAACAAAAGCACACTATTTCAAACACACTGCTATTGCGCCTCCTCCCTCTTCCTCTTCACACACTTTCACATGGACAAACATGCGCTTTCTTACACACATACTGTAAACAAGCAAGGGTGTATGTATGTATGTATGTATGTATGTATGTATGTATGTACTGTAGGTATGTTTGTATGTATGTATTTATGTGTGTGTGTGTGTGTGTGTGTGTGTGTGTATCTCTGTGTGTAGGCTGTTTTTCTTGTCTTTATACCTTACTTTAAGTTGCATTGGATAATTTAATGCAAAAGCCAAGTAAAACACTCTCCCCACTGCCTTACTAAATCTTCCTTCCTATCCTTCTTCCTGTAGGGTGTGGATGTCCTGAGTGTCCAACACAAACACTGATGATGATGATGATGGTACAATCATGTATACACTGAACTGGACACTACAAGACCAAGAGGAAGGCGATAGGAGAAAGGATCCCTCTACCAAACTAATTTCTAGTAGCGTAAGACTTTGCTGGCTACACACAAGACAAGGTCAATTTAAGTGGAAATGGATCAACTGGGAATGACCAAACTCTGCACCTTAAATCATGTTTATTTTTGTGAAAGAACAAGGGTGGGAGGGCAGGAGATAGCGAAAGTGCTTACAGTATGTGGTAAGTGCCACAGAGAAAAAGTAATGAAGAATTAGTATAATTATGAATGGCTGGCCTGAAAAGCCAGAGAGGAGGTGGAGAAGGAGGAGAGGGAAAGAGAGAGATACAGAGAGAGAGAGAGAGACAGACAGAGAGAGAGAGAGAGACAGACAGAAAGAGAGAGAGGCCCTCTGCCCCTGTGGGTACACTGAGCACAGCTCTGACATTCACCCAAGCGGAGGACCTCTCTCCAGCCAGAGCATGTAAGGACTAGAGCTGGCGACGGCCCTCTCGAGCCCCATAAACCCCTGTGGGCTCTCCCCGCCGGGTCATTCATTAGCCAGACCCTCTCCGAGAGGGAAAAAAGAAGGATCAGTCTTCTGGATGACAGCAAAACACACTCACACCACTCATAAATACTCTTAGGCCAGCGTTGCCATGGCACTGTTGCCACACAATAAGTCCACCAGTCCTTCAGTGAACAGTGGTGATACAGAGGGCCTGCTTTCTCCTAAAAAGGCCAAATGACACACATTGATCCACCCTCTCTAAGTTTTTGTGATGAGAGAGAGAGAGAGAAAGAGAGAGAGAGAGAGAGAGAGAGAGAGAGAGAGAGAGAGAGAGAGACGGAACCTAGCTGGCCATGAGGACATTCATTTTGGAGTTGCAAGATTTTATAAGGAGTGAAACATGGACCATACATGCCCATGTAGGTGATGAGTTTATCTATTGTTAGTTTGACTCAAACCAACCTCATGTGATATAGTTAGTAAGGACACTTATTGGCTTACTGACTCATGCAGTCTTTCTCCTTCCCTGCTCACAAAGTGTGGATAAAGTTAGTTACTTTGTCACTTTATGTGACAGAAACAACAGTTTTTATACATATATATATATATATATATATATATATATATATATATAACAATCTACAGATACTTTTTTTTAATTGAAATAAGTATCCAGCGAAAGACTGATACCACTTACAGAGAATTTTCTCCAATATGCCGTTCCCCACCCACCTCCACAAAAAGTCTTTGATAGTGGACTCAAAGTACACTGTCAACTCGCATATGTGGAATTCCTTTTAATCATTAACCTTTACAGACCCTCCCACAGATGCCAACGCAAACTTTCAACCACGTACATGGCTGTTTTTAGAATTCCCAACACCTTATAATCAAATGCGAATAACAATTGACAGTGACTAACAAAAACTTATTGACAGTCTCACTGTTTAACCAACCAAGACAGCTTACCCTCCTGACTGCTCACCAGCAAAGCCTCGGCACTTAATATGAGCAAAAGAAAGGATAACGACTCCACAGCATCCCAAATGTGTCCAGGACTTGCGTGCATGATTCCCTCGGAGGAATGTAGCCTACAGGCGAACGCCTAGCTTTAAGCCATCGGGGACAGTTACATCGCAAGTAATGTTTCGCCACTTCTCACCCAAGTTTCATTTGCCAGAGACACCGGATACTTTTGATTGGACAAGAGTGCGCAACCTGTATTCTCATTGGCCCGAGAAAGTGCCAGTTAAACCACTTGTTTCCTAAATTCCTTCTCCAAATAAGGAACAGGCGTTTAGAAAAAAAAGAAGTTAGGCTATGTTGCTGAACATGAACAGGCTCACAGAAGCAGCAATCACCCAAGAGATCCTAATAAGAATTCAATGGGCATTTTACTCACTCAATTTTTTTTTAACCCAAATATTTGTAGGATATAGCACATGGGACAGGTCCGCAGTGACTAAAATATTTGATAATCATACAGACGAAAACATATAGGCTATAAAATACCAGCTAGTTTTGCGAAAGTCACTTCACATGCTTGTATTGTGTATAGTTTAGCCGTCTTGTCAACAGTAGTATTTTTAAGCCTAGGCCTACAACGTGATGATGTCGGCGCTTGAATTTGCATGACAACGCGTTTATGACTGAACTGAACTGTAGGCTACATAATGTGTGTAAGGGATTAAGGGAATAAGGGCTCGACAGACACATCCTCTTTAGCCTAGCCTATATCATAAACACATCACATTTCATAATTGCCTAAATATTCAAAGCTTATTTTGTTAGGGCATGCGGCTGCCACCTTCTGGTTGGATACCCTTCACTTCATGTACCCCGTACAATAGGCTACACAATCTCATTATTTGATAAAACACAACACATGTGCTTGCAGCAGACAAACGAATGCATACAACTTAACAGTAACAATAGTTCTAAATCGTTTTTATTGAGGCAAACAGAGAGATAAATGGTATTTGGGTCCGTGCATACTGGCCATTGCCTACAAACCTGTCGTTCCGTGATAAATTCAAATAGGAGCTATGCGTGGCAACCTTATTGAAACATGTCATCCGTTGGTCCTGAATCCGCCGTTAAATGAGGGAAAATAAGAGCAGTTTGACCGATTTACACATCGCGTGCGAACAAACCGCTTCTCGTGACAGTGGGACAGATGCTTCTCAGGCAAGGATCCCTGCCTTCATTGCAGGAAGTGTAGCGAAGCGGTAGGGCGCATGCTCTAAAAAGCTCTCAACAAGCTAAGGATGATTTCGACGCCGTAAAAAAGGTAAGGAAAACAAACGACTTTCGTTTAAAGTTGAATTTTCGAGAATTGCGTTATTCTAGTTCGATGTAGTGGTGTGTAGGGGTTATTTGATCAGCTGCTACCGAACCGTCCGGGATCGAGACCTGAGGGGACGGGACAACGTTGCCGCACGGCTGTTGGTGTGCGTGCCGTCGCACCAGAGACGTCAGTGCTAAACGGAGAGAAAAGAAATACGAAGGCACGTTAAGGCTCAAGAAATAGCGTATCGGTCTGGCGTTGACAACCTTTGTGACAATGACAGGTCGAAGCAACATTCTTCTCAAATACTTATATGTGTATTCTAATCTGTTTTTCCAAGATCAAGTGCAACTGTTGTTGTGTTGTGGTTAAATAAATGGCGCATTCCTAAACACGCACAGATAGAGTAGCAAGCACGCAAAGGGTGTGAAGCGCAAGCCTGAACTTGGGAAAAGCTATTGCCAGAACTCCGAAAGAACATGAAAAATATATTTATTCTAATGTTATCTAGGTTGAAAGATAGCTGAGGTTAGATGTATTAGCAATTGTCCTGTATTCAACTTTGTTTAATGTGTCTCGCGTCTAATGGTCATTTTAGAGCTGAATTTCTAACAATGTAATAATATTCAGTTGTAAAGAGCCAATCTTGTACGACAGCAACATTTGGTAATCACAATCATACGTGCTTTGACGGCTGATTATTTTAACTGTTCATATGCCTCTCATTCGTCCTTTTGTGCGTGGAATTTCCACGTAGCTTTCTCTGTTGAACAGTTATGACTGTAGCCTACATCACGCACTGTGGCATTTACTCACGCAACAACAGTGCAGCCGGCGCGTAACTGAGGGTTTGATTGCTAATGAACTGCTTGTGTGCTTCTTCATTGCACTGGTGTTATTCAACAGCACAATTTAATATAATTACCCTATATGTATTTGTGTTCTCAAAGTCTGCTTTCTACTCTTAGTATCCTGTTGGGTCTACTTTCACCACTGCTGCCAGTTGTAATAGCCTAGTAGCCTATTCAAAATCAGCACTCATGTTTTGTGTAGGCTAGGCTACTTGAATATTCATTTGCAATAGGACGTAAACAAACATGAATGGAGATATTTCTAATTTGCTGTGATTGCGCTTTCCATGTCCGTCTGTAGCGGTTTTCGGAGTCTATAATGGCCAATGCGGGTGTCACCATGTCTATGGGGGACATGCTGGTGGTCAAGGGAGAGGAGGGTGACACCATCACTGGCCACAAAGCCCAGGTCATCCTGCACCTCCAGTCAATTTCTCAGGGGTGAGTAGGGAGGGTGGGGCTCTAAACTCTGCCCACCTGCAAACTGAAGCCAAAATACGAATTAAACGTGCAGATAAAAAACAGATAATTTTAGCGAATGTCCTTCTTGCCATAATAATCATTTAATTATGATATAATGTATATCTGTATATCGACAGTAAAACATGATATTTGAGACATATTGTAATCAAGACATGCATCTTTAAGTGTTTAAATAAACCAGACGCTGCATTTTAATAGGCTACCTACCAATGCTGTCGGGTTATTTACCTTGGCTTTGTTTTCAGTTATAATATATGCACTGCGCACGCAGAATGCCGATCAGCCCTACCCTGTAGAATGCTTTGTGATCCCTCTACATAAAACTCTTGACTGTCTCCCCCTGCAGGGCAAATGACGACATTGCAGATACATCTACCACAGTTCTGGCTGTGGAGACGCACCAAGGTGAGAGGCGTCCTCATACCAATCCTTCTCCTTTCTCCTCCACATATTTTTTTTGTTGTACGATAGGATACAGAATAGTTCAGTTCACTTACATCATGTCCATGCTTGTCATAGAAGTGGCTCATCTGCCGTCAGTGATAAGATCAGTCCTCACTTCAAAGGGACAGCATGTGCTCATCAGATAACTAGACATTTGTTGAATTCAGCTGAATAGTCTAACACAGTCAGGCATGTTTTGTTGTAACACTCCCCTTCCCCCCAACAGAGGATAGCAGCACAGATGGGGATGAGGTGGAATATGGATACCCCATTACCTGTGGCGACAGCAGAGCAGTCCTCCTCTACAAGAAGTTTGTGTGTCCAGGCATTAACGTCAAATGTGTCAAGGTGCGTCCATAACACCCCTGCAACATTTTGAATTAGCATTTAAGTCAACCCTCTCTGAATTTAAACTACATCAATTGATTAATTCATTCATTAATTCACTAATGAGTAGAATTTTAAATAAAAAATGTCCCTGGCAGCATTTTTACTTCAATTATTTACTACATATTTGCTGTTTCTTATGAATGGCAAATTTGCTTGACATAGTTCCTGCTCCTAGTGTATGCTTTCCATGCAGTTCAATGACCAGCTGATTAGCCCAAAGCAGTTTGTTCAGCTGGCTGGCAAATCCACTCTGAAGGACTGGAAGAGAGCCATTCGCTTGGGAGGGGTTATGCTCAGGTAATGTAGACAGTGACAAAGACACACACACACACACACACACAGACACATATACACACAGAACCCCCCCCCCCCCCTCCCAGCACAACCTTTTTTGCTTGATAATGATCCCCATCAAATATTCATTTGACAGCAGATCCTTACAGAACATTCACCCAAACATGACCCGCTAATGTTCTAAATATCTGACTATGAACATACCACTTTGGGCGTGGTGCTAATCAGTAATGTGTAATCACAACAGTTTTTCCTGTCTTTTCGATTTAAAATAAAATGATACACATGTTTACTTCTGTAATGCTGCTACTGTAACAATAACATCATAGTGAGTTTCCAAATGAAAGCAAACAATGTGAGGAAATACAAGCGAGCTATTCTCAGCTGGGACAAGTTTACTATCTTCCACAAATACATCATGATAGTTGGCCAAGTGGAAGAGTGGGGAGAGGAATTAGTGTACTGTTGGTACTGCATGCTAATTGGGCAGAATTTAATTGGGTATTTCCCAATAAGCATTAAATGTGCTAAACTCAATCAGTAGTTGAGATAATGGCAATTAATTCGATCATGACCACTCTCTGCATAGAGATAAACACGTGCCAATAACATTGAGTTAACATCACAAAAACTGCAGCAACACAGCAACACAATGTGCAGATATATCCAAGACATTATAATGGAGCCTGTGTCAGATCAAAACACTAAAAGTACACAAGAAAATGAACACAAATAGTTTTCCTTGACTGTGTTTCTCTCCGTCGGCCCTGATTGCAGGAAAATGATGGACTCAGGCCAGATAGACTTCTACCAGCATGACACGGTGTGCACCAACTCATGTCGCAGCACCAAGTTTGACCTCCTCATCAACAGCACTCGCCTGCCCTCCATGCCCACGCCCACCTCTCCACTGCCAGGTAGGCTACACACCTTAGCACCCCTCCCACCAGGGCCAGTTCAGTCACATACCTGAACCCTATTACCACCACGGCCAGGTAAGACACACACACCTGAGCTTCTATCCCTACTCACCATCACCGGGTGCTGTAAGCCCCAGTGCTTTCAAGAAATTGAATGTGAAGCTGAAATTAAAATGAAGGCTGGAAAAAGTTATCCATTTGAAATATTGAGTCTGAAACGGAAGGCAGCTGTCTGCTGCCTCGCTACTTTCAGCTGTCTTACAAGTCACTTGCCGTAGCAGGCATCAAGATTGCAGCTATGAACTTTGTTTCGGACGGCCTAGCAAGGTAACACAGAGCCGCTGCCAGGATACCAGAAAGCAGAATAACGTAATGTTCAACTACACAACTCTAAAAAAAAAAGATCTGTTGCCAATTACAGTTCAGCTGCTCATAATTAGATAGAATTTTGAATGTTGAAGGCAGCACGGAAGATACATCTACACTGCCTTCAAAATTCATCAAAACGAAGATATCTTAGAAGGCAGTATTTTATATCAATATTTGATTCAGACATGCCTCGATGCCTTGCTGCCACACACAACTATTTTGTTTTTTTTGTTTGTTAATTTACAGTGACACACAAATCTGCTTTTTGATTTCAGTAATCAGTTCAAGTAAAGCTGCTTTTTCTAAGTAGAGATATGGTCTGTATTAAAAATGCTATCAATATTATGGGAAATATTTGTTATTTGAGAGACTGCCACTCAAAGTTGTGTAATGTCTTTGAGCTAAAATCTAAACAGGTTTCTGGCAGTTAAGTTTATTAGTTGGATTTACTGCAACTGATTTCCATCCATCCTTATTGCCTTCATTACTGGACATGCTGGCAACATCCTCACCCCATCTATTACAACCTCTCCCAAATCAGCACTCTTACCACCCGCCTTTGAGGATGTCCTGCATTTTTTACCTATTTCTTGAAGCAATGATACAGATGGTACACTTTCCCATTTGTCCTTTGCTTTCTCAGTGCCTTTTTCGTGTGATAGGTCCAGTAGTGTGCAGTGTGTTGCTGACAGCTTTCTGTCAATGACCAGATTTCTGTCTTTCCTCTCTCTCTCTCTCTCTCTCTCTCTCTCTCTCTCTCTCTCTCTCTCTCTGTCTCTCTTTTATTCATCCTCTCAATCACTCTTATCTCTTCCTCTGTCGGTCTCTTTGAGTAGGTGGTGGCGGTCAGATGCTGTTCATGGAGGACAAGTCTGAAGACTCAGGCAGTGTCATGATGGAGGCGCGGGCGAGTCATATGATCCCTGTCCAATCACAGGCCAACGGAGAGATCAAGAAAGAAGCAGAGGACGCAGGTGATAATAATGAAATTATCAGGAGTTACTGGCCAAAAGACAAAAGAGGGTGAGGTCAGTGTTAGTGGGGTCAGACAGGTTTGGAGAGTGTGTGTGTAAATAGGGAAGTAGAGAGTAATGTTTGGTTAGAGCATAGATTCTGTAACTATCTTTATTGAAACCCATTATTATTATGTGTGTCTGTTATGGCGTGTGTGTGTGTGTGTGTGTGTGTGTGTGTGTGTGTGTGTGTGTGTGTGTGTGCATGAGTGTGGATGTCTGTGTTTGTGTGTGTGTATGTGCATGCGTGTGGATGTGTGTGTGTGTGTGTGTGTGTGTGTGTCTGTGTCTGTGCGTGCTTGTGTGTGTGTGCTTGTGTGTGTGTGTGTGTGTGCTTGTGTGTGTGTGTGTGCGTGTGTGTGTCTCCAGATGAGTCTCTGAGCTTCTGGCAGGGCCTGTCGGAGTTGGGCCTGGTGGGGGAGGTGGTGTCCAGCATCCGCACAGAGCTACTAGCCCTGCTGCGGGGGGTGGAACAGCGTGGGGAGCAGGCTCTCCTGCATCACACAGGTAGGTACACACACACACACACACACACACAGATGTACAAACACACACATACACACACACACACACACACACACACACAAACAAACACACACAGATGTACAAACACACACACTGATGCAGAAACACACACACAGATGCAGAAACACATGCACACACACACACACACCCACCCACCCACACAGACATAGAAACACACGCACACACACGCACAGATGTACAACCACACACACACACACACACACACACACACACACACACACACACACACACACAAACACACTGATGCAGAAATACACACACACACACAGATGCAGAAACACACACACACTCACATACAGATGTACAAACCCACGCAAACAAACACCTGTACACACACACACACGCACAATACCAGCACACACACACACACACACACACACACACACACACATGCAGACACACTTTGTTCAAAAGGTTACAATCATACATGTTTCTTTTCTTCTGACCTTTCTCATTGTACTTTTTCATGTCCCAGTGTATAAGGTGCGGAATGTCTCCTATTATTGTGTACTAACTGGTGATATTGTGTGTGATATGTGTGTGTGTGTGTGTGCGTGTGTGTGTGCCTATGTTTGTTATCACATCAGATGCAGCGGTTCTGAGCACGCTCACTCAGATGTTTGGGCTGCTGGACTCTGTCAGGCAGGTTCTGGACCTGCAGCGCAGCAGGACGTCCCAGAATGAAGAGCTGCTCCACAACAGACTGGACGGTGAGAACAACAACAGCCCATCCACCCAATCACACTGCCCTTTCTTCTTTTATAAAGATGCACTGCCTTTGTTGTGCTTCATATCATCAAAATGCTTGTTTCAAAACCGGAGGGAATACTTGTAAGATTTACTTGTAAGCAGAAGCTACAGTTACAGTTCAATTCAATTAACCATTTATCAGATTATTTAGATAAGGAGAGACTTTTGTTACTTGTTGTCATTTGCACTAATAATAAGTTGACACATTCCACCTACCCCTATTATTATTACCAAAAATAACAGCATCAAATGTATTTACAAATGTATTAAATAATAGTTACTATCAGTAATAGTATATCCACTAAGTGTCCTCACTATTGGATATTTGACTGAAAATCATATTGGAACGTCACATATTATCAACCGTCACGTATGTCCAACCTCTTACAATTTTGTGTGCTCCTAAAGTTTTAGAATGTCAGCTGGACAATCAGAAGAAGCAGCCACTGGACTGGAGGACCCACCCCTCTTCTCCATTCCCCATCATTGTGCACACTCCATTGGAGGCCACGCCCTTCTCCAGGCCCCCGTTCGGCAAACGGCCACGTCTGCAGCGCTCCGCCTCCACCTCCTCCGCGCTGTTCTCCTCCAGCTCCGCGGCCGCCTCCTCCGGGAGCCCCTTCACGGTGCTGTCCCCCATCACCTTCTCCCCGGTGGGGCAGACGCTGTCGGTGCCTGGGCTCCCCATCTCCAGCCTGGCTCAGCTCCCCACCGGCTCCCAGCTCTTCCCCCTCCATTCAGCCTCTGGAGGTTACCGGGGGAAGGCCGAAGCGGTGGGGATCAGCCCGGCCTCGGGGCTCAGCTTGCCGGGCGCGGCCAACCTGAGGTCTGCGGGGGCTCTCAGTGCCATGGAGGAGAGACCTCCGTCCAGGGGAGAGATGCAGGAGAGGGTGGATGTAGAGGAGGAGAGAGGGGAGTCTGAGAGGGAGGAGGAGGAGAGGGGGAGGAGGCGAGCCGTGGAGGAGGACGAGGACGAGGAGGGAGAGGAGTCGATGGCGGAGGAGAGGAGACGGGAGGAGAGGAGATGCAGAGAGGAGGGGGCCGGGGAGAGAACACACAAAACGGCAGGAAAGAAAAAGAGCCACAAAAGAGCGTTCCGCTAAGCAGCAGGAAATACCCTCCAATCCACACCACCGAGGGAGAGAGAGAGAGAGAGAGAGAAAGGGAGAGAGAGATAGAGTGAGAGATGACAGGTGAATAGGGTTGATGGTTGTCCATGTGACAAACTTCAGGGAGTTTTTAATCTAACATGGCCCACGTATCACTAGCCTCTATCTTCCTTTCACAGGGAAGACAACCACAAGCGTGTAGCCTAGGACCTTTAAACATGAGAACTCAGCTGCAGCTGCCTCCTCTGTCCTTGTCCTTGTCCTTTATAATGCAGAGATCGGTCGATGTGGTCCACCATCCTACATGTTTTTTTTCTCCTGGATGGTGAAGTAATGTATACCTCTACATACCTATGACTGGATTCAATACTTGATTCTTTCCCCTCTGGCCACAAGTGATTTTAAGCCAAAAAAAAATCACTGTTTTCTATTCTTTCAAATATGTTTACTCTTCTGGAGTTTCAGGGTTTCATGACTGTTTCAACTACACAGTTATTTTGTTGACAGAGAATACTTTTGTGTATATGTGAATAGTTTGTATGTCGAATTTTCATTACACTTTAAATTTATATATTGGATATGTATACATATATATGGTATATAGGGAATTCCAGGTGTTCCAGGCAAATTTATTGAGTTCTATTTTTGTTTTACATCAGCATTTTTTGCCCTTGTACGGTGTTAAAAGATAATTGAAGTTTTCAAGGACAGTATTAGTCATTAGTGATTATTTTGTTTTGTCAATGATCATCCCTTTTGCAGCCAGTATTATGTAGCCCCTGTTTTACAGTTAGTTTGGCACTCGTCATAGTGGTACTTGCATAGTGGCTTTGCTCCCTTGGGTTAGTCCTTGGAGATTAACAAAAACAAATTGTAGGGATTTGCTGAAAGGGAAACATTTGTCATAGAAGCATCTGGCCTGAGAAGAAAAAAGGAGCGGAAACTGTTACTTGTACAATTAGTTCAATGGACACATGGATATGCTCATTGTTTGTTTATTTATTTTTAGATACAAAATGCACCTTAGATGGTACCATTCAGTTCTGAAGCTATTTGCAAGTTTGGATTGTAAAATAAAAAAATGAATCTAAATTGAGACTCAGTGGAGAGAGCATGTACTGTAGCATCCCCCAAAATCCCCTTCTTTAAGGCAGCCTCGGGCCCAAGATGTCTGAGGATGAACAGACAGACTTAGGAAAAGATATATGCAGAAACTCAGCAAATGACTGGTTCTATCAGAGTAGTTAACAATAAACATTTGGTTTCTTTCTGTGTTCTGGAATCATGTCTCTTTAAGCAAGCACTTAGTTCTAAACTAATCTGCACAAAACGTTTTTCTTCCTTTCAGATGTATTGTAAAATATATATTTGTATTTATGTGTTTAGTTTATATCTTTATGAGAGAGTGGAACACAAGTGCACTGTTCACACACACACACACACACCCCTACATTGGGGCAAATTCATCAATGCCAATAGAAATTACAGGGAAAAGGCATTTTTAAAGTCCAACTAAAAACGCTAAATAAAAAATGTACCCTCTTTGTCCTGTGTCAGCAATCATATGTACTGATGAACTGGAGATTTTTTTTTTCATGTTTCATGTTGATCTCGCATAACATTGTGACTATAGAGATTGCAGCATGTTCCCCTTAAAGTGTAAGTTCAATGTAAATTGACCCGTAGCCCTGTTATACCAAACATTATTACTACTTTATAATGTAGCATGTTAAGCACTACATCTTAATCAATATTTTACACAAAGACATTGGATGTAACTCATGTATATAATGTTTATAACAAAGGTAGACCTTATTTTCATAGACTTTCGTAGACTACTTAATAAGTTACTCATAGATAGAGGCTATGTTTCATTGGCCAAGGATCTTCTTGAGTTTAAGGAGAAAGGTAAATTAGCGCATTTTTAGCAACCCAAATGTTCTTTCAATGACGCCGCGTGCTTGAATGAACACACTAATATTTGCATGATTTTAAGTTGTAATCAGCCATGTCGAAAATATTGTTGAAGTTCTTACTCAATTTTATCCGTAATTACCAATTTGAAAATGATGGTGTGGTAAAAATTAAGTATAATCCACAAAGAGGCAAAAAGTATCCCACAGGCAAGCCAACCGTATGGCAGAGTAGCCTACAAAGCTTTATTCACGACGCCGGAGACAGGTTACAGGTTCCTGTGGATGAGAGAAACAGGGTGTATGCACCCGCCCATATCACTGTTGATAATGCGCTAACTAACTAAACAACTTGGCACAGATTTCTGACCAGGTTTCTCTTTTGTGTAAGAGCGATTTTTGGATCATGCGCCAGACCACACCTACTGCCGCGCCCCTGCACAAGGTTTAATAAAAGTGAAGCGCATGGTGCAAAATCCGCCACTGACTGGGTGCAAGATGAGAATAAGCTTTGCGTTGCACTTTGCGCCACCTTGTGCCGGGTGCACGATAGAGCCCATAGTGTTGATATGATTTGTAGTTCATAGAATTCTTTTTTTTTATTCACATTTTACAAAGCATCCCAACTTTTTTGGAATTCGGGTTGCATAAGAATGTTGCCAACTAAATATTCCATTTGATGTCATAATGCACTCAAGCACACATTATAACATGGCACTTAATGCAAGTTCTAGATTGCACAGTAAAATTCTAGAATGACTTGCAGTAATATTTTACTCCTGAAAATTAGTGAAATTTGTTGAGTCTGCCTGGCCCCAGAGGTCAAATCTGAAGTGGCTCCATATCTGAAAATAAAGTTTACAGTCTCTAGAACCACTAGCCAAAATGTAATGCTTTAGCCATAAAATGCACAATACCTTATATGAGCTCATCTGGTCCACGGGTGCATTTGTATTTTAGCTGTTGGAGTATTTGTATTTCAGCTGTTGGAAATACCACTCATGGCTTGCACCCTCCCCCTGACAGGTGCATCTGGATTTGTTTACAAATTGGCAAAGATCTCAGAAAAGTCATGTCAACTGACAAGGTCAATACTACACCTTTCTTACAAATAGTAGGCTATTGCACAATTGCCGTGAAGCAATGCATGATTCGGGGGAAAGCGAAGTTGCAAGGCTGGTTCTCCATACAGGTTGGTTATGGCTGGGACATTGCAAGCTAGTTTACCACCAAAATTACTTTTTTTTTTTTTTTTTTTTTTTTTTTTGTTCTAAACCCATCCACCCCCCCCCCCCCCCCACCCCTAATGGAGGACTTTATTTTATTTATTTTTTTTTTCCATCTTTGTCTTTTTTGTATTTCTCCTTTTTAATTCTGTTGATTTCTTTCACATCATAATAATATAACATAATAGCATAGCTCAAAATCGTAATTTCCTTTGGCTGATTCACTCATAACATTAAATCTATACGAATTGTTCAAATAATAATAATGTAAAGAAATAAGGAAAATTAAAAGTCAGGTTAATCATAAAGAGGCAATAATAAATAAATGTAAAAATAGATAATAAAAAATAATACAATAGTACTGAAAGTAAATAATAATAATAATAAAAAAAAAACTTTTATAGCAACTATATCTAGAGTTGTCATTTTAGGCTAGTTTATTATTTGTCTATCTTCCCCCCAGTTTTCCCAATGTTCCCCTTCTATAAGTTTAATCCATCGTTTTCTATACATTGCATTATGAGCTCCATATGTCATCCCACATTCAATTTTACAATATAATTTAACATAACTCATGAACCTTTTGATACCTACTCTATTTTTACATTTCGAACCAAAAATAAACATTTTCCCCAGTAAAAATTACTTTGCAGCTGTTGTATTTGGGATAAAAAACCTTATTTACTAAAGCATAATATGCCTTTAATTCAACATGGCCTGCATAAAGGGGAGGAGAAAGCCTGCATTCTGGTGTATCACAGGCAGATGGCGGTAGAGGTCAGAGATGTAGGCCTATTTCAGACACTTTTCCACTGTGGTCTGTGGTCTATTAACCTCTCTGATCTCCCATCGCCCCATATGACACCTTTCTGGACTCTTGGGTGTGTAGTGGTGAGTATGACCCAAGAGGCTCACCACAGACCACAGTGGCATCATGAAGTGGTTTCAGTGTGTATCTGTTTGGTTCAAGCAGTGGCACAGAGACTCCCTTTAAACTTGCGTTCTGAATGTTCCCTGATACGCCCAGAGTCCATGTAATCCCATTTTCATCAGGGAAAGCACAGGTCAAATGGATTATGGCAAATTCATGTGGAGTGGTGGTATAGTGTAGAGTGTGGCTACGCGACCCGAGCCCGACGGGACCCGACGGGTCGGGTCGGGTTCGGACAAATATTTAGAAATTGTAGTCGGGTTCGGTCCGGGTTCGGACACATGGGGGCGATATGCATTAGAAGCTTTACATTTAAAATTCCTTATTATGTTGGGTAACCAACAGGTCTGCTTTACATGATGCAAACGTTTGTTTTTTGAGAATAAAGTAAAATGTAAAAAAGACCTAATAGCTTTCTTCCTGTGTGCAAGATTTGTTTATCGTGACAACGCATTTCAGGCATGCAGCCTGAAATGCACACGCGTTGTCACGACTACATAAACAAATAGTTATGCACATATGCACATAAGCACAGTCTTGGTGACGTTAAAAAAAAAGTTGTTACCCTATCAGGAGATTTTAAGATTATTTGCGTTGCATACTGTGGTATAGGCTGGTAGGCTATAAGGTCGTCTCGTTCAACTGGATGAGGATTTCCTCGAGTTGCACCAATTAACGTCGATGCTGCATATCAGTGACAGAGGCACTGTAGTTTCAAAGACTGTTGCAGTTAATTTCACGACTTTTCGTTAATGGTAAGACAAGAATTCTATTTCAATAGGCTATGCTTGCTTGGGCCTCTTGTGTTAATGTGCGCTGTGTGTGACCTGCGTGCGTGTACGCTCATCTGATTCTGTAGACAATTTGTTGTGTGTTCCGTGAACGTTTAATCACTAGCATGGGAATAACTGAGGCATCATCTGCGTCGGGCTCGGGTCGGGTTCGGACATAAAAATGAAAATGCCTGTCGGGTTCGGACGCAACTCTGTCGGACGCGGGCCGGGTTCGGACAGAAATGTGCGGCCCGATTAGCACTAGTGGGAAAGAGATAGTGCACTATAAGGCATTATACTGCACCTGGCGGATATCATTCTCTCTCTCTTCCTCTCTCATGCACACACACACACCACCTCAAGTTAATTTACCATTATGTAGTACACTACATCTGAATAGAAAGCTTGCAGGCTTGAGCTGGTATACCATTATTATAATAAGTATTCATACCATTTCTACCATGAGCAAGGCCTCATTCTAAACACGAAATAAGGTAGTGAGGTAATGAATGCTAACCACTGACCTCTTGTAGCCTAAATGAAGGTCATATTGAAGGTGTTGAAATAGCTTACAGTGTGTTAAGTAGATTCAGAAACTTTTGCTATCATGCTTTGCGTTTGTAGGCTAATGTACGTAGATTAACAAGCAGCTGCAGAAAATGCAGGTGCAGGTGTGTAGCAGGATGACCAAAGCTGCTATTTAACCAACACGTCCTCCCAGTCATCTCAAGTGAGAACTGATATTTACTAGTATGTGGAGTGTTAATGATTATGAATGCCACTGACTCATGATGCGCAACACCTTTATTTTATTCACTTAACTAAATGAGTTTGATGTAGACTCCCTATCCACCACAGTCATGTCAGATGCGTTGTGCCCTCTGGTGAACACCTTGTACTACACACGCATCATTGCATGATTAAGCTCAGTTTGCTAACAGAAATTCTCTCTCGCCTTTGCAGGATGACAAGTTCTAGCCCACAGGGCAGCTGTTGTTGAGCTATATCCACATTTTGCTCCACATTAGATTAAAGCTACGATCTGCAAAACAATCGCTTGGTGCTTTTATATCGAATCTAATATATGGAGAGGCAATCCATCACGCTCACACTGCTTGAAGCTAAACGTGTTTAAGGCCCCTCTGCTACGACCATAAACCAGCCCTCAAATGTGTTTGGGTCGGAAATGGGCACATCTCTCTCGACTGATGATTCAATCATGAGACTTGGATACTCACACAAGATAGGCCGTATCGCGGTAACTGGATGATGCGCACCGGGTGGCGGCCTGATCGGATTAGTCTCCTTCAATGTATACCATCCAGTCAGGCAATACTTGCACGTCTTCATTCCCTCTGAGACTATGTGTTTGGCTGGATAATATGCAGCGCCGACAGTTTATTGGTGATGCCTTGAGATAGTCCTAATTTGTGTACACTTGGCTCACAAAAGTAGATGAGTGTACGCTGCTGTGTTTACTTCAGTAAAGGACAAGAGTAGGCTACCAGTGCTTCCACACAGCCATTGTACCTGTCATTTGAAGAGGTGTTGCTGCTGTAGAACACGCTGACTTTTACAGTGCATGCTATTCACCACTCCTGCCACCTGGTGGCTGTCAGATTGCCACATTTTCCAACTGTCCCGTACCTTATACTGCACATTATGTGCTGTACTTTCTGTAACTATTAACTGCATTTTCGCTTTTATGTTTGCATAGCCTAGCACATTGGATTGTATATGTGTATTGAATGTGTTATAAACTTGCCTGGCCTTGTTTTGCCTTTACCATTGTATATTACCCATAGGCCTGTAGGCTATCCATATAGCGCTCAGACTGTTCTGGGGAATCTGTAAATTGCCCTGAACTGACATTCTGATGGTCACTGTCTCCAACTGAAGATGACAGAGGATTCATATCCCCACAAAGGCTCTTCATCTCCTCAGGTGCATTTCATCGCCTTTTCCCACAGCGTTATTATTGTCAATGTGGCTTAGAATAGATAAGGGTGTTATTTCAGTGTTTGGTCATCGGTATAGATTAGAGTTTGTAACTATAGTCTATATTGCTTGTCCTCAAACTCCACACCCCAAATAGGTTGCATCCAAGGAATGTAAGGCAAATGATCCAATTAAAATGGATTTGATCACATAGAGGCAAATTAATATTCCAAACACCACCTGGTCTACTTTACATGATAGTTTGTGATGTTTGGTTTAAGCTTTTTTACGCTTTTGTTCTAGGATCAATCAGCTTCCATTCTCTTGGTTGCACGGTTAAAAAGATTAGCCCAAATCTGACTAACCAGTGGGATGGTTGGATAATACCGTTCGTTTCCGGGGCCCAGCCGGTGTGCCGGAGGATGAGGCCCCCTCACCCGGGTGAATCAAGGTGAATAGCTCAGCTGTCACCACCAGAGCCGAGTACCGGTTGTCATTGTGATACGCCCCCCTCTAGACTGACAGTGACAGGTGAAGAGACCGAAGGAAAGGAAAACGTTTCTGCCTTCAATGTCAGTTCAGGAAGCTCCGTGGAAATCATTAATAATGAGCGTAAAGACCTTGTTCAGAGGGTCAGTCGTCTCTGCACTTTGTCAGTGTTCATCGGCGCTGGAATATGACGAGGCTGGCCGCTCGGCACTGCTCTTAACATTTCCTCCCTCCTAGGCTATAGTCCTGCTGTAGCTCGTCTGCGTCTCATCTCTGTATCCTCAGGGCACAATGTAATAGCTGCTCGTCTGATTAAACCTGGCAGGATTAGGGAGGTCTCGTCTCTGGCAACAGTCGCCGTTGTGCCGCCGGGAGAAATACATATTTCAATACCTCTTCTACTTCTGGTTTAAGGGATAACTGAGTGCGTGACTGCGTGGGCGTAACCACATAATGCCTACAGAACTTTATAAGAATTTCTCTCAGTGAAGAATTCTCGTGTGCGGCCTTTTATTTCGATAAATGTAATAATTGTTGGCTTGTCCTACTTATTAGCCTACTGATACAACTTGAGCCACATATCGAGACGTGTGAATAAGACTTACACGAGACTTGCATGAATTCTACCCTTTTTACACACGTAAAAAGCACGTACATGCACCCAATTTGACAACCATAATTAGTATCCGGAATAATTGATGTCAACTAATGGCAATGGACTATCATTCTGCTGCACTGTCATAAATAGCATACTACGGAGTAATCTGGTCCCCAGAAACTCACTTTTCCACAGCGGATAAGTTGCGCAATTGATCTTTACTCGAGTGCGCCACATGGAGGCGTGCGCTCCATACTTTTAAGCACACATGTCACGCGCTTAAAAGTATGCGTGAAAAAATCCCGTTTTGAATTGTTTATCCTGACGTCAGTTAGCAAGGCTTGCGCTTGCCCTTCTACCGTTCGGAAAGACTCTCCGCTGCGTTTCAATAGGAATTCAGGGAATCGATGGGCCAGAGTCAACAACTTCACAACCAGCCCTTTCGGAGTCACTGAAATGATTATTGTTGATATCCCAAACCGGACTAAAACAACAGAATGAACACCTGCGCTTTTCTGTTGATTTTGGCTGTCCACATCCACGCCGATGGCATTGAAGGACCAACAGGTAATGTCCCAGGTTTTCACGAATTTGCACTCTTGCAAAGTTGTTCGTGTTTTGCTGGATTCAGATGATGTGGGAATACATGCGTGCAAAGTGTGTGCAAAACCCCTGTTTCACTTTGCTCGCAGTGTGTTTGAAAGTTCTGAAAGACTTTACGATAGGCTATGAAATTCGGTGGCTGAATTCTGTTTGTTGGAGCAGGGCTTTGATACGGATTGTATTAACTGGCCGTATTTGCTGAATCGTAGGCGACATCAACTCTTTTCAGCTTCCCTTGCTTTCAGGTCGTGGGTAAAACAATTTGTTAGAGTGCGTTCGTAGAATTTGTCTGGGTTGATTATGAACCAAAATGGCTTTTTCGAATACGAGAAAGTAATATTTAGGCTATTGCACGTTTCCCGGACCAGGAGGAACAGAATTACTTTGTCTAGACCCATAGCTCCCGTTGTTTTTCTTACCTGCGCAGCTCGTGGTGAGATGCGGAGTGGATGGAGCTTGTGAAGTTATTTGACTTGGACACTTAATGAAGCTTGCCGCTTCTAATAATCATGTTTATTATGAACGACACAGGTAACTCATGAAGATGCAATGTTTTATAAAGACACTGCTTATCTCCATTTTCAGTGCAGTCCTGAATTGTCATCAGTGATATGCAATCCTTCCTTCCTATTGGGCTTAATAATTGCTATTTGACAAAATACCAAGATCATATTAACCATAGGTAGCCTTTTCCCTCCAAATTGAAACAGTTTAAAATAAGCGACTCCTTCTATTTTATTTTATTTTATTTACCTTTAAAATACTGGCTCTTTGGTGAAACTGTGAGCACCGACGGACCAGCCGGGGAAGCAGAGAAACACACATTAATCTCCTTGTATCATTGTTTTTAACAGTTGTTTTGTAAATACACCGACTTTACAAATTGGATGACACAAAGAGGATTGCACTTGCCCCCCTCCCGCGCGTTTTCAATATCTTTTTGGAAATTCTTATCTGATGAAACCATGTTTGTTGACAAGTTGCGATGTTAGACTTATCCAGCCTGCATGTTTTTAACGCACATCTGGCAGATTTTTAAATAGTCCAACAAAGACTTTAATCAGTAGCATTAAAAATTCGTGATGAAACTAGCGCAGACAATTATGATACAAAATGTGATGGCTGGCTGGCGTGTTTTTAGGGTGGAGGGTGGGTGCTCTCTCGCGTTCGCTCCCCCGCGCGCGTTCTCTCGTTTTCCATGTGTGTGCGTAAGTGATGGGAGAGAGAGAGGGAGAGAGAGAGCGATAGAGAGAGGGTGTGTGTGTGATTTATCTATGACGAGGCCTCATCGGACACATCTTTTTAAAGATGCACCCTGAATTCTCTTCCGCTTCATTTATGGACTTGGAGACACTTAAGCGTTTAAGGCTCATTTGAAGAAGCTATTGATTTATATCCAAATGTCCTTCACTGAGCGATCTGTCATGCATCCGCTTTGCGCATGGCGTAATGTAATTTCTGTGTCTTTTTTCATTAGCGTCTTTGTCCAACAAATCCACAAGCTGTTGTCTCGGTCTGACTTTTGTTCGATTAATCCGTCTATTATCATCTGTGGCCGCCATTTCCGCCAGCGCGTTATCTGCTCCAGTTGACAGCCATACAGAACTTGACCTAAAGTGAATTGACAACAGGAACCGTGATAGACCCACACAAAGTGACTTTTTGTAGGTTTTTAGATCAGCCTCTTACAGTTAAATATTTATTTCAGCATAATGGTTTTTGAGAGCAATTGTGTGCATCGCAGATACTACCACGTACAGGCTATCACTTAAAAACACTTCTATAGCCTCAGAGTAGTATAGCACAGTACACTTTGTACAAGTTCATCTGTGAACACTCTGTCTACCAACCATGAAGCAGAGTAATAAAAGTCCACTGTTTCATTCTGTTACATTGAGCTAATGAAATATGGCAAATTTCTCAGTAGCCTATCAGGGGCCCCTTCTATAGATGAGAATCTATTTCTGATAGCCTAGATTAGTGATGTAGGCTACTTGGTACAAGAGGACAGAGCTAAACACCTGAGTGAAATGCACTTGAAATGATAGAACCTCATGACCCAACATAGTAATGCCAGCCAGTGCTTAACTTAGGCTAGATACAAGTAATGGCCATGTGGCTGTGTGTGTTTCGGGGTTTCTGTGCTGTGCATGGTGTGACCTTGGTGGCTTCATCTTGCAGAAGAGCCTCTGCTTTTCTGGCTGAAGGTAATACATATTGATCATTTGCACTGAAGGAATATTCCCCTTCATCTTCATCAGGGCCCTGTCTAGCTCCCTATATCCACTGACGCGATTTATCTGAAAAACTTTGTTCTGTTTTGTCCCCCTACTCCAACCCCCCTCCTCCTCCCAAGGGCATGCAATATTATTGGTCTCCCAGGTCAAGCATAGAGATATTCGCCACATCACAATGCGGCGCAGGCATCCGAGCAGAACTCACATTGGTAAATGATTTCTGTAATGAAGCGAGCAAGGCATATCATTGAGACGAATGGTTTGAATTATGAAAATAATTAAACCACATGAAGATAATTAAAAGAGCTGGGACGGAACAGGGAGGCTGTGCTCGCGTTGTCTCACGCTGTCGCCTGAGATTTGAGACGTGAGAGGGCTCATTGCTCTGTTTCACAACCTCGTTTTTTCCTCGTCGTTTCCTTTTTTCTCCCAGCAGTGACATTGTTTCATCTTTTAAAACTGTGTAGAACAGCAAGCAGCACTAACAATTAATGGGAGCTGTTCACCTGCCTTATACTATTACTGAAGGATAGTCTCTGGTGATTCGTCCCTCTTGATCATGAAACCCGTTCCAACCTTCATCTGACAAAAGGGGGAAGGAATGTCTTCAGTGGTTCAGACGCCGCTCTCTGAGACATACACTCTTCTGAATAGGATTAAGAGTTCTTTGTAGTTCATTCCTGTGGTGGAAAGGTGTGAGTGTTACAGCTCTGTTATGGAGTTCTAGTTCACTGCTGTGTGTTTGGACTGGTGATGTGGCTGTAGTAAAGTCTCTGGCCTGTCTTGATTTGATATGAGGAGGAGGGCCTGTCATTAAAGCGGAGTGGGTTTTTGGTATGGCGTGCCAGTGCTGTCGTGGCCGAGTCAGTGGAATACCCGCAGACGGGCTGACGCCACGGGTTCGCATGCCAAGGATCTCGGCTGCCATCTCAAATGGAGGTCTGTGATCTGATGCACCAAAAGTGCAGACCTCACAGGTGAAGCTGAGCCAGTAATCTACTACAGACTACTCTCATCTAGCCATTTCGTGCCTTTATCTCCACTTAATTACACATTTCCTCCCATAACCCTAGGGGAAGAAAGCCCAGGTGCTCAGGAACTAAGTCTCCCCTTTGTGTCTTCTGTTTGACTCTCACCGACTCCAGCCAGAAGGAACCTGTCGCTGAACTTGTTTCGTGTTTACGAGGATACAGTGCTTTTTTTGTTTTTTTTGGTGGGTAATGGGAACACCAGCTACAGTGTGTGATCTGAAGGTCAGCAGCGCCTAGCTTGTGCTTTATTTAATGATGTGTTAGAGCAGGAGAAAGAAAGAAAGAAAGAGTCACACTCTTTTTTTTGCTGAAGATGTTTGAGGGGCAACGGACAGCTCTGGAGAGGGTGTGTGTGGGGGGGGGGGGCTGAAGGGCTTCTTGTCTAACTAAGCAACAGGGCCAGGCTGAGTCATGTCTGACGGGAAAAGGAGTGAAAGTAAAACAAGAACAAAAAAGAAGGAAAGTGGGGAAAAGAAAAGAAAAAAAGAGCTTCATGTTTATTGTCTCTGGAACAACCGGTTCATTCCTCTTCGGTGCATCAACAGCTTAAAAGGCAGATCCGTTCAAGGAAGCGGGGTGATGGAAAGTTGGCGGAAAATGAAAGGAGGGGAGGGAGGCGGCGACTCTGTCTGGGATCTGTTGACGATATCGTAATCGCCGGCTTGTCACCGGTCAGGGGCACTGTGTATCGGAGTGGTTTTAGCCTCCCCTCCCCCGGCACTGTCTGGACTTTTTAAATCAATCTTGAGAGACACAGCATGTGCAGAAGCCTGCAGCGGATGTAGGAGAGCTGCGGTGGGCTCTCTGCGGGATGTTTGTTAACACGGCGACTCGGCAGTAGACCCGGGCCAACAGCAGGCAGGGGGAAACGCACCCCCAGCCGCCACATTAAATCAAACGTGGCCACGTAGGCTGATTAACATGACCCCTGCACAACATGCGGGGGCAGATTTATGCGCTCGTTCGACCGAAGAAGACTATCTACGTTTGAGTTTTTCGTTTATACTTGCGGATGCCCTCAGTAAATCATGCTCTCTGTTATCTGAAGGAAGGGGTTTGAAAACATCATATTTGATTTGTTTGGTTGTGCGCGCATGTGTGTGTGTGTGTGTGTGTGTGTGTGTGTGTGTGTGTGTGTGTATGTGTGTGTTTTGCATTGCTATACCTCGCCTGGTGGTGGCTGCTATCTCTTTTGGCTTATTGGCTGGCATTGGCAAAATCTCTCGCACTATAAAACACTGAGGCCAAAGCCAATCATAGTCTCTCACCCCCTGACCCACCCCACCATCTCCATGGTTTAGTGTCAGCTATACCCAGAGTAGAAGCCAGGGGTTAGATCTTTCACTATCCGTTTCCTTCCTGAATATCACCCCCTCAACTCCTCTCACAGTGCACTGCAGGCTATGGATCCCTTTGTGTGGGGGGGT
>NW_027468587.1:23196783-23226783 GCF_046254945.1 Alosa pseudoharengus
CTCTCTCTCTCCCTCTCTTCTCCCTTCCCCTTCATGCTGTAGTGACTCTGCCTTGCCCCCAGCAGCGTGTTGGCGCCCGTGGGTATGTCACAGTGCTGCTGGAGTGCCAGCTGAGACCGAGCTGACAGCTCAGACAGCCCCCCCACCCCCCTGGTCATCCTTCATCCCATGACCAGGCCGAGCCCCCACTCTCTGGACCAGAATTCAGAACAACTCAGAACAGTCCCTGTCATTGCCACAGAAGGGTCAAGAACAGGTTCTCCCCAGGATTGCATCCTATAGGGACATTTTCTTTTCTTGCCCCTGTCCCAGTAGTTCTTGCTTGGGTTGTTAAAGACCAAGTTCAAGTTCATGTCAAGCTCTGTAATGATAATAAGTTATGTGCACTTCTAAACCCAATTTTACTGTGCCTTTTAGTGTGTTCTTATGTTATACCGCTATATAAATAAAACTGAATTGAGAGGAGCTTCATAGATGCAGAACATGCAGCAGCTCTGTTTGTTGGATTGGATTGCTTTAATTGCTGACAGTCATCAGAAGTGCAGCTATTTCTCTACAGTGGTGTGCTTAGTGGGTACCAATTTAAAGGCTTTCACCTAACAATCTCCCCTAATTACCTGGAATCCTTAAAAGGTACAAGATAAAATGTGTTTTCGTGAATCTGCTGTCGTGCTGAATCCTGCTTGAACATAATGAAGAAGTCATTCTTTTAGTAGCTGGTGACTAACAAGAGACTCATTCCATCAGGTAGTTCTGTAGAGGAACAGAAGTGCCCTCTCTGTTTATCTGCCTGACAATGCCAACTTAACCACACGCACGTCATGTTAGAGTTAAACCCACATTTCTGTTGAGTCACTTTGGATTTAATGAAAGCGATGAGCTACGCTGGCCATGATGGGCCTTTTGAATTCAGGTGTGGCTGTGAGACGGCCAGGGAGCAGAGGGCTATTGATCTGACCACCGTGAGCTCTCAGAAACACGCCTCAGCACATTCCTCACTTCATCCACTTTCCTTGCACTATCTCGCTCTTTCTCTCTCATTCACAGTCCCTCGGCCTCTTCATCGCATTCTCCACTTACTTCATTCAACGTGTACAGTATGTGTGTGTGTGTGTGTGTGTGTGTGTGTGTGTGTGTGTGTGCACTCTATTCTCATGGCCTCCCCTCTCATTCGCCATTCTCTCTCTAGAATATTCTTCATTAGAGTGGTTTGGAGAGGCCTCGTCTGTACCTCCTCCTTCAGGGGGATGTTGGTGCTTGGCGCTCGTCTTGTTCCCTCTCCCCCTCTGTCTCCTTCCTTCCTCCTCTACGATCTGATGTGCTGATCTCAGCAGTGCCAGCCGTCATCCACATTCATCCATATTCATTCGGCACTCGCGCTCAGATAAACATCTGTATGTTCACGCCGAGTGAAAGCGTCAGTAGTCGAGTTCCCTTCTGCGCCGAGTCTGCATCGTGTCTGCTCCGATCTGCATAGTAATCAGCAACCAGATCCATCTTTTTCGGATGTTCAACTTATTCCATCACTATGTTTCATTTCCTTTCCACCACTGTGGAAATCAAATGAAACATATAGTGTATAGTGTTGTACTGTAATGTAGAATATAATATTATACATGAGTTAGAGCATCAATGCTGTAAACAAAATCAGTTACTGAAGATTGAAACATATAGTGTCTAGTGCTGTAGTACTATATGTAATGTGGAATATAATATTATACTAATATTATCAATGCTGAAAACAAAAGCAGTTACTGAAGATTGTGTCAGTGTGTCAGTCAACTGTAGATTCCAAACCTTCCAGCTCATAACCATTGAACTTAACGAGAGTGTCAGACCTGTACAAGCCCTTTGAAGGCTTTTGATTTTATCAGCTTAATCAGCAGCGGTGCAGAGGGATTGAGAATGATGAGAGCTGTGGGGTCAAGCTAGCCACATGGAGCCGCTAGCTTCTCTTTCAGCCTCCCGATCAATAGGGCCAAGGGCCCCCGAACCTTAAAGGAGTGAGCAACAGCAGGTAGATTGTTCACTCCTTTTGTCCTAGGCTCTCTTGCGTCCAGCAGGGGCAACACACACGCACACACACACACACACACACACACACACACACACACACACACACACACACACAAACACACACACACACACACACACACACACACAAATGAACACTAACCCTCTCACAGGAGGCTACCACGGCTTTAGAAACAGCAGTGCATTTTATTACGGCGCCACCGGATCCTTAAACTCTCAGTCGTTAATGACCAAATTTGATCCCTCCGGGTGCTGTGGGGATAACCCGCTAATCCTGCTAATTAGCGCTGAGCGAACCAGGAGAACAGGCTCCCCCTGAACTCTCAGTCTGAACACTCAATGCTCAGATCAGTGCTGATGAAAAGGGGTGGACACTCAAAACACGGCACAGCTTTGGGAGGGCCAGCATAGCCTAAGCATCGCCACAAAGCTAGCTAGCAGTGGAATTGAGGTGTTCTACAAGGAGTGGATTTTTTTTACTCCTTTTAGAGGTTATCAGAGGAGCAGAGATGTTCTGGTAGATTTGTACGCGATCTGAGCCTAGTCCAAGCCAGGTCTGAGTTTGGGGAGTGACAGTAGATTAGCTGCTGGCTCAGGGGTGACACAAACAGGCAGAGACTCAGCTGGATGAGCACTGAGAGTGTGGTGTGTGTGTGTGTGTGTGTGTGTGGGGGGGGGGGGGTGTATATGTGTGTGCAAGCATGTGTGTGCAAGCACTTATGACAATGTTTGGGCCATGTATGTTTGTGTGTGTGTGTGTGTGTCTCTCTCTCTCTGTGTGTGTGTGTGTGTGTGTGTGTGTGTGTGTGTGTATGTGTGTGTGTGTATTTGAGTGTGTGTGTGTGTGTGTGTGTGTGTGTGTGTGTGTGTGCATGTGTATATTTGACTGTGTGTGTGTGTGTGTGTGTGTGTGTGTGTGTGTGTGGGACTGCGGTTCAGTGGGTGGGGTTGAAAGGCTAGCCGCGTGGCCCTACTTCCCACGGGCCACCTGGCGTCCTGCCAGCTCTCTGACGCACACTTCAGGCACCCACGGTTAACGTCGGGCAGCATGAATCCATATGAATGCACAATGCCCTGGCAGCCCTCTGTGATAGATCTCTCTCTCCTCCTCCCTCCTCCTCCTCTCTCTGTCTCCCTCTCTCTCCCTCTTTCTTTCTTTCTTTCTTTCTTTCTTTCACTCTTTCACTGTCTCTTTCTTCCTTCACTCTTCTTTAATGCTGTTCTCTTTCAGTGGATGGTGATGCTTTGGGAAACAAAATGCATATTTATACTTATGTGACACATTGCTGTCATTTCCTTGCAGCACACGGTTTGACCCTGTGTGGGTGCCTGGGCCTCCACACAAGTTCCACACAAGATGCAGGCCAGCCCACGACTTTTGCCCGTCTGGTGGTTTCACTTCAGCGCGCAGTATGTCAGAAGTACTGTTGTGGTGTTATTTGCATACTTGACAAGATGTATGCAAATTGAAGCAACTCTAACCCGCAGGGAACGTGTGTGTTGTTTTTTTTATTTATTTGTTAAAGAAAACTCAGCAGCGTAAGGACATCTGCAAACTGTGCTCCGGACGCAGACAGCAGTAGCGCGGCTGTCTGAATTCTGTTGCGTCCACAACAATGAAAACGGAGCTCAGGAAAATTGGAAGTGATGGGAATATCGAGCCGGCGTTGGAAGTGTTGTTGTCAGCAGGCACGACAGGCTATCTGGCTTTTCTCCAGGGTGTGTGTGTGTGAGGGGGGGGGGGGGGGGGGGGCTCCTGCTCTTGCCCCTGTCGTCCATCAGGCGGTCAGCTAGGCTAATTAAGAAGCCGCTTAGCTAGGGATTAGGCCTGGTTGCAGGCAGATGAGTGGAGGCAAGAGAAAGGGCATTAGCGGGGCAGTAGTGGTTAATAAGGGTATTAGTGTGCATAGGTACTCTACCATGATGTGACCGTGAGAGGGCATGGGGGCAGGGGGAAAATAGCCCCATAGTGTTGCTGCTTTATTTTGAGTCGAGTGAAGTAATTGAGTTTCAAGTTCCCGTAGCAACTGATGCTCAACATTGTCTTCACCACGTTTGTAATTTTTTGTCTCCCATTTTGTGTATTTGATTCTGGTGCTATTTTATGGCTCAGCGTTGTTGTTTGTTGTTGTTAAGTTCCAGTGGTTTCTGTCCACTCGTAGGGTTTTATCATGCCCACTCCCATACATACATGCTCATTTGTCTGCACAGATCAAACTCCACTATACACACACAGACACTCACTCACACACACACACACACACACACACACACACACACACACACACACACACACACACACACAATTACTACCACGAGTTTAGTGGATGATTAGCCAGTTACTGAATTAAGTGAATCCATGTACTGCAGGTGTGTGTGTGTGTGTGTGTGTGTGTGTGTGTGTGTGTGTGTGTGTGTGTGTGTGTGTGTGTGTATGTGTGTGTGTGTGTGTGTATATGTGTGTGTGTGTGTGTGTGTGTGTGTGTGTGTGTGTGTGTGTGTGTGTGTGTGTGTGTGACTGAGGCTGGTCAGGCTTGGTTCCACATCTGCAGAGATCGGGTCACATGGCCAGAGCTTTGTGTTGTTTTGCGTCTTGTTTTGTACTGCAGTAACTGTCTGATGAAGACCTAGAGTTGATATGCGTTGGTCTGTTTAGTCTGAATTATTTTGATGAATAAATATAATACTTTTCTCACATACAGATCGAGTACTTTCATATTTTTTCCTAGGAAGGTGTGCCATTGTTACCTGACATCTGCATAGTGTTAGGTTTGGATGTGAAAAAAGTCTGTTAAATTAGTAAATGTAAATAAACGGCCATATCTCTGGAGTGGTAGAGTCAGTCTAGAGAGGTTAGTGGGTTTGTCTGTGCATAGTGACCTCTCTCTCTCTCTCCATCCCTCCATCCCTGTCTGTCTTCCCTCCATGTTCTCCGTGTCTTCCAAAGCCCACAGACTCTGAAGAAAAACCGGCTCCTCTCGGTCATGTCTTAAAAATGTTCCATGACTTCCTTGAAAGCCACATTTTGCAATTCAAAGCAGGCGTAACTTGATCCTCGTGTCCTCCAAATCACCCTTCTCCAGCACCGTGCTTTGCGATGCTGATTGCTGGCAGAGAAGGTCTCCTAATACTTCAGCAATAATGCCAGGGGAAATGGGCTCTCTCCAAACTGCATATTTTAACCTCATTGACACCATTGCTTCACTTTAAAGGTAGATGGAGGCAAAAAGGGTGTCTGACTGCTCCCTGGTCAAAGTTAATGGCTCCAGCGACGCTCACTCGTGCTTTTAGTGCGGGGCTTGTCGTGTTTGTGTTATTGTGACCTTCAACCTCCATTTGTTACGGCCCCAGAGAGCCTACTCTCAGTGAGTCACTCCCGTGTCGGCCGGTGTAGGATGATATGGAAACATATCAGGTGTTTTTCACAGTGGGATTGTGGGCGCTGGCGTTACTATCACTGAGCTATGGATGTGAAAATATTTATATTTTTATATTTTTGAGGCCAAAAAAATAAAACAATCATTAGATGCAGTGGCATGTTTTGAATGAAATGCCAGCTTGTTTGCTGCTTCCTCAGTTGTTATTTGGCTCGGTGCTTGTGTGTTTACTTTGTTAAAACCATCATAGTATGCACACACACACACACACACACACACTCACAAATGTCATCTTTGTCCACACATTCAGGGAGAGTTGTCTACTCCTCCGCACCGAGCTGAAGGAGGCCTGTGGGCCTGAGTACCATTGACAGTGAGGGATGGGAGGCTGTGTTAGCAGCTTATAGCCCATCATTACGAATGTGACCATAATCGCCAGACACACACACACACACACACACACACACACACACACACACAGAAAGGGAAACAGACACTCTCAAGCATATAGGAAGCTTTCTCACTCTATTGCTGATGTATCCCACAGACCCCCCCCCCCACCACCACCACACACACACACACACACACACACACACACACACGCACACACACACACACACACATACACACACACATACACACAGAGCCGTGAGGCGTCTGCTTTCAGGACTGAGACCGCAGTTCCAGGGATTTACTCCGGTCCAGTGGGCCTTGGCGGCGCCAGGCATTCTGCCGAGGGGATTTGAGGAGCGGGGGCCTCGTCTCGGCTCCGCCGCTCCGCTCACCAAGCAGAACCTCGCCTGGCCCAGCCCCGACCCAAAAACCCAATCTGTCCATTATTAAGCAATGAATGTATACGTGCGCGTGGGTGATGAGGAAAATCGCCCGCCGTCAAATTGCCTGTCTGCGCACAGAGTCAGAGAGAGAGAAAAAAAATAGAAGAAAGCAATAGAGAGGAGAAAACAGAGGGGAAAGGATAGAGACACATGCCTTGGATTGGGCCACATTATCTTGTCACCCCATGCACAGGCACACCTTTTTTAGCCTTGGAAATGTGTCTCTTGAGTCGAGGTGTTATGTGACTTGTGTAAAACTCAGGAGAACTTCGGGGTATGTACAAAAAAAAAGATCTACCTGACTGCATTAATTCTGCAATTTAGCAAACAAAAAGCTGAATAATTTATGCTTCCCCTTATTAAAACTTTGAAGGTCTTTGAGTCCTGCTTTTTTCCTCCTCTCCCACTGTGTCACTATCCTCAGTGTGTGTGTGTGTGTGGAGCAGAGTTTGCAAGTGTGTGTGTGTATGAGGCCATGGTCAACTCCCACAGGGGGCCGGTGGTGCGAGTGTTGTCATAAAGCGGGGCCGCCACAGAGCTGGTCCCCCGGTGGTCATTAGAGACTGAGCAGGCCTGCGAGCGCTGCGTCAGTTCTCCTCGGCCCTGCAGGGGAGCACACACATGCGCCCAGGAGAAACTCACAGAGGTTGAAAGAAGAAGAAAAAAGCACATGCACGACTGGCCTGATTAAACGAGGAGAGAGAGAGAGAGAGAGAGAGAGAGAGAGAGAGAGGAGTTCATTAACTGGCCGAGGGGCACACCCCAATGGGGTGGTAGCAGCCTATAAAGTGATTGAAATAGCCATGCCTAGTTGATGTGTATACAGTATACAGTATAGTGTGTGTGTGTGTGTGTGTTTGTGTGTGTGTGTGTGTGTGCTTTGGCGTGTTTGATGTTTTTATTGTGGCCATCTGTATGTGTACTTCTTTGTTGTGTGTGTGTGTGTGTGTGTGTGTGTATGTGTGTGTGTGTTTGCGCGTGTGTGTGTGTGTGTGTGCGTAGATGCACATGTGTGTAGCTGTGCACACCTGGACCATGTCAAGCTGTGTAGTGCCTGTAGGCAGTAAACTGCAGGTAATGAAATAACTCAACTTCCCCCTACAATTACACTGTGACTGATGAAGGGTCTGCCCCCCCCCCTCCCACACACATCTAATAGACACAGTGATGTCTTAATTTTCTCACACAAGTACTGCAAGTATATTGCTCTACTGAGCACATGCTATGTATTCAGACCAACATTTGAACCTCTCTCACTCCAGTAAGTATCTACACTCTTAAAACAAATGTGTTGTCCCTATCTGGACACAAAGATGTGTTAAAAAAACAGCGCAAGTTGTGTTGATTCGACGCAGCAAGTTATTTTCAACACATTTTGTGTAACAAATTAAAAAAGGAAACAACACAAACTTGTGTGGTCCCTATCTTGACACAAAGATGTGTTAAAACAACACAAGTTGCGCTGTTTTTAACACATTCGTTTTAAGAGTGTATGTGTCGTGTGCTCAGGCATACACTCACACACTCATTAGCATCATGACTCAGTACATCGGTCGGCTCACAAAACCTTTCCTCAAACCCTTAGCGATTAGTGTTTGCTCTTGCCACACTCTCCCACGCCTTACCACTCACAGACTGCCATTTACACACCAACTGGTTTACTCTGGTGGCGCCTCAGGACTTAGATAACTTTTTTCCCTTTCTATCTTCTCTCTCTCTCTCTCTCTCTCTCTCTCGCTCCCTCTCTCTCCCTCTCTCTCTCCCTCTCTCTCTCCCTCTCTCCCTCTTTGCTGGTGTGGGTGTCGTTCGTCTCATTAATTAACCCCATGCAATCACAGTTCACAGACTCTGAGCTCTCTGCAGCGTGTCCATGCTGATCAGAGCACCACTCCGGCTCCCTGGCCTCTCGTTAGCTTGTGGCGCAGCCCGAATCGAGAGGCATCTGTCTCTCTCTCTCTCTCTCTCTCTCTCTCTCTCTCTCTCTCTCTCTCTCTTTTTCTCTCCCTGGCTGCTCATTGGCCATGCCACTTGACAGGGCTGTTTGCAATCAAACTGGGTTCATCTATTTCTCCTCTCTGTTTTATGACAGGGCACAGGGCACAGCTGGTACTATAGCATTTTGAAGTATCGGTCCTCTAATGGACGGTAACAGCTGCTGGCCTCTGGTCCCCTCTTGTCCAGCTGAGTAAGTGTGTGCTCTAAGATGCCCTAGTTGTTTGTTTTAAATGTTTTTTAATGTTTTGTTTTTATTTATTCATTGAAATGTTTTTATTTCACTTCTCAAAAGGGCAGGTGCATATAGCATTCCTAGGGGGTTATTCCAGGAACGTGGTTTATTGACCAACGTAAGTAATCTAAGAGTACATAAAGAGTATGTGAGGATAAAACTTCCTGGAAGAAAAGCCATGTGTCATAGAGGCTATTAGAAGGTTCACCACTTACTCCAGCGCGCCTATGTTTGTCACAAAACCATGTGTTTGTAATATCTCTCAGGGCTGCAGGCTTAGCAGGCTCCAGGGGAGAAGGGGTTACAAAGAGCATACAAAAGAGAAGAGAGGAGAGTTATGGAGAGGAGGAGAGGAGAAGAGATGAGTTATGGAGAGGAGGAGAGGAGAGGAGAGAGGAGAGGAGAGTTATGGAGAGGAGAGAAGAGAAGAGAGTTATGGAGAGGGGAGGAGAAGAGATGAGTTATGGAGAGGAGGAGAGGAGAGAGGAGAGGAGAGTTATGGAGAGGAGGAGAGGAGAGAAGGGGAGAGAGGAGAGTTATGAAGAGGACGAAAGGAGAAGAGAGGAGTTATGGAGAGGAGGAGATGAGAGAAGAGAGGAGAAGAGAGTTATGGAGAGGAGGAGAGAAGAGAGGAGAAGAGAGTATGGAGAGGAGGAGAGGAGAAGAGAGGAGTTATGGAAAGGAGGAGAGGAGAGTTATGGAGAGGAGGAGGGAGAGAAGAGAAGAGAGTTATGGAGAGGGGAGGAGAAGAGAGGAGTTATGAAGAGGAGGAGTTATGGAGAGATGTTATGGAGAGGAGGAGGGAGAGAGGAAGAGAGGAGTTATGGAGAGGAAGAGAGAGGAGTTATGAAGAGGAGGAGAGGAGAAAAGACGTGAGTAACAGAGAGCTCTCTCATTTACCCTGCCAAGCAGCCACTGGGCCCAGTGCTGTCATGGCGACTCCAGTGGTTGGCCCGCTTAAAGCTCATCTACCCCGCTGAGAAACAGATGAAAGAAAGATCCACAGGAAATGAAGAACACCAGGTTCTCTCTATCTCTCTCCCAACTCTCTCTCTCTCTCTCCCTCTCTCTCTCTCTATCATATTTCCCTCTCTTCCATCACCACATTTAAAAACTCATCACACTCATACAGATGAAGGTTGCCTGGCAACGTTTATTTGAAGCCCCTGCCCCGCTCTGGAGCTGTTCCGCCATCTCCCTGGGTGGTCTGGAAGCCCTTATTAAAATCGGTAATTAATCTCCGGCTCTTTTTGCCAAGCAGAGGTGGCTCTTGTCTCTAGAGATGAGTTATTAACTCCATAAATAACAAGTCTCAAACGAGTGCTCTGGTGTAAAAGCCTTGCCTCGTTGTCTCATGTTACAGTAAGCGCTGAATACTTAGTTTGTCATCTCAGTCTATGATATTTGATTTATCCGAAGGTTGACAATAATACTCTACACCTCACTTGGGAAACCCCAGCTCTGGTATTACTCCTTTGAAGCAGGGATAATAGGGACTCAAGTACACGGAAGGAAAGAAGGGTGGAAGGATGGATGGCCCCACAGATGTTTTGCAGTATTGACTTTGGCTGTCTAATAAGGGTGGGGTAGGTTGTCCAGAGTATGTGTGTGTGTGTATGAGTTTTGGCTTTACTGAGTGAGTGCACTGGCTCAGGCTTTAGACCTTGTGTGTGTGTGTTGGCGGTATTAAGTCTGTGTGTGTCTGTGCGCCTGACTTTGAAAGAAGATTGATGGGCATATGCATGTGTGTGTGTATGTGTGTGTGCGCGTGTGTGTGTTTGTGTGTGTGCGTGTGTGTGTGTGTGTGTGCGTGTGAAGTGTACATATTTGTGTATGTGTGTGCTGGCTTTGACAAGTGTTTACACAAATCTGTGTCACCTTGTATGTCCCAGTCCCTGTTCCTCAGACGTGGGTCATGTGCTTTGGCACAGACGGAGTCCGCCGTTGGTCGGTCAGCCCGCCCGCCCGCCCGCCCGCCCGCAAGCCACAAGGTCAATCCTCATCCCCTCTCACAGCGCGGAGAGACTTCCTGTCCTGTTCCTGGGTTGGTAACTCGCTCTCCTCCAGAGATCTGGGCAGAGGCCACTAAGTCCAGGCATGTGATTCCCAAAGCATCTGAAGTAAAAAATTAGGTCAAAGTAAAGGGGCCTTGGCCGGGTTTTAAGGGAGAGAGTGTGTGTGTGTATGTGTGTGTGTTTGCACTGTGAGGTGTGAGTTTGTGTGTGTGTGTGTGTGTGTGTGTGTGTGTGTGTGTGTGTGTGTGTGTGTGTGTGTGTGTGTGTTTGCTTGTGTGTGTGTGTGAGTGTGTGCATAATGTGTGTGTGTGGAGGGATTGGTATGGATGCCTGCCTGAAAGTGCTTTCCAGAGAGCAGCTTGCTGTGGACTGGCCTGGACTCTGGCCCTGCTCAGATCGAGGTCTCGTCCTGTCTCGGCTGACAGGTCGGGCCGTGACACCACTGACTCTGGAGAGAGAGACCGAGGGGCTGTGTGATGGAGGTGACATGGCCAGAGGCCAACTGCTTCCCAGGGTCACACAAACACACACGAGCACACACATTCACAAGTGTATGTCTAGGCGTACTCTTAAAACTGTTACAGAGATACAGATACACATACACAGAAACACTGATGTGGATACACCACATGCAAGTCAAGGCAAGTTTATGTACATACATTTATCTACATAGAGACAATTCTATGTTCTTTAAATGCTGTAAATAAAAACACAAAGGACAAATGATTGAAGTGGCTCAAAGTATTTACAATAAATAGAATAATTATAAGAACAATAGCAGAAATGAGCAAACACATTGTGGAAGTAGCCCTGGTTGTTTATCAGGCGGAAACTCCACATTTCTGTCTGGCATTACACCAAACAAGCATTACCATGCACTAGAAAATGACAACAGTACATTAATACTGAGAAGCACACACCACCGCATCTTTAACTCAACCCAGACCTCTCTCTCTCTCTCTCTCTCTCTCTCTCTCTCTCTCTCTCTCTTTCTCCTTTTCTCTCTTTTTCTCTCTCTGACACACACACACACACACACACATACACACATTCACATACTGTGACAGAGAGGGGGATAGATAGGGGGAAAGAGAGTACACAAGAACAAGAGCTCAAACGTAAGAAGAGAGAGAGAGAGAGACCTAGATAATGGCCAGATCCATTACAGTGTCATAAAGTGTGTTATGAGCATATTTGCGGTGGCTGGTGTGAGGTAAGAGGATACCATATCACTTCGCCATCTTCAGGGAGGCTCACATAAACAAGTTAGCGCACGTCGGCCCGAATCAGACAGGCGGACGTCCTTAGAAGCTGACCGCAAAGACTGCTGGGTGTGTGTGTGTGTGTGTCTGTTTGTGTGTGTGTTCATCTTAAGTACACTGGTAGGAATGTACTGCATCCCACAATTTCTGTGGGCAGACTGCCTGCTCCTTGAACTAAGCACACACACACACACACACACAAAGATACAAACACATACCCAGACACTACACACACAGATACACAAACACATGCATATTCATACCCACTCACATATACACACACACAAATGCACACACACACAGACACACACACACACACACACACACACACACACACACACACACACACATATATCCAGACACACACACAGCTACAGACACACACACACACACACACACACACACACACACACACACACACACACACACACACACACACACACACACACACACACACACACACATATCCAGACACCCACACAGCTACAGACACACACACACACACAGTGAGGTGTGAAGCTGTGATTGCACTGAGTGCTAGTCTACTTGAAGGTCTTTCAGCAGAGCTGAGCACACGCAGCACTGCAATTTCTCCTCATTTTCTTAGAATCTAATTAATTCTGGCACTTCCAAATAAGGAGATCCTTCCCCTTTTTCGGGCTCATCGGGCCAAATGAAACTTTCTCCTACTGTGCTGAGTTAGTCTGAGTTGGCATGCTGTACTTCATCAAGCTACACAACTTACTTTCTTTCCCCTACTCTCCCTCATCACTCACGTCCTGGGCTCTAGTGTGTGTGTGTGTGTGTGTTTCCTGAAATAAGCTCCAGTAAGGCCCTGGGGAATGGCTCTCAGTCCCCCAGCAAGGCCACACAGCTGTGGAAGATTAAGGGACTTGATGACAGGGAATACATTACTCTCGCTGATGGTATATTTTGTGTGTGTCTGAGTGAGTGAGTGTGTGTTGTGAACTCCCAGGGATCCAAAGACACGAGGAGAGTGATTTCCAACAGACGGTTTCTTTTATTAACTTATAAAGCCTCAAACTGAGGTACTCAAAATGCAACAAAAACGTATTGATCTTGAGTCTGGAAGGTGGACGGGCCCTCTTGGCTGATCTGCAGTCCACTCTGCTCTTCAAAATTACTGGGCACAAACAATCACACTTGAAGCAGTTTAAACAAACAACATACTGCTTTAAACCAAGGACAAAAGCTGTATGAGTTTTACTTCCACAGCCCTGCTTCCCCCCTTTGTCTCTCTAACAACAGGTCTTCTCAGGTGCTGTTCAGAGCCAATCTAACAATTTGCAGCTGGACTCCAATTAGTGGATGTTTTGACGTCCCTAGTCTTCAGAGCACTTCCCCAGGGTCCTAGTGCCCTTCCAGCATAGCCCTGGTGAAGTATACGCCATCCACGACCTTAACCAAGGGGATCCGGTGGCGGTTTGCCCTAGTGGGACAACAAGAGCAGCTTGGGGTACCACTGTGTGTGTGTGTGTGTGTGTTTGTGTGTGTGTGTGTGTGTGTGTATGAATTGGGGGTAGGAAAGTGGGAGAAACTTTATATGAATGCACCAGAGAGAGAAAGAGTCTTTGTATGTACAAGTATGTGGGATGTGAGGGTTTCTTGATGATTTTGATCATTGCATTTGTAACCTGTCAGATCGCCTGTCTCCCAAGAGATTGGACAGTGTCATCTTTACAGTAATTAGACATTGGCACACGCCCTGTTATGTCTTGAGTGCTATCGAGAAAAGATGGAAGGACAAACAAATGGATTTCTAAAGATTCTTTTGTGTTCTACGTTTAAATCAACAACACATGAAGGACCTTTCAATCAGATTACATTGAACCACAATCAAAAATCCAACCCTGTTTCATCCTGTTTCCCATGTATGAACATTTCACTTCTTTCTGGGTTCCATTTTAAAGTGAGACATTGCTCGCTTGCTGTTAGACTGTGGAGTAAATTCAATGATCAAATGGTTTCTTTGTGGAACCCTTCCCTCTGTCTATAGAGGTCTGTACTTAGGTGTTTACCTGACTCGTAACCACACTATACTATGTCACGCCAGATGGATACCATCCAGAGAGCAAGAGAGAGAGAGGGAGAGAGAGAGAAAGGAGAGTATTAAAGGGGGTTTGGCCCTGTGTAACATCATTTCAACACCTCCCTCCCCTTCCCTCCTCTCTCTCTCTCTCTCCCTCCCTCTCCTATAGAGGCCATATAGGGCCAGCCGTATCATGTGAAAGTGCTCCATCAGCAGCTGTGCTGGCTGGCCATACATAACCCAGGGCCTGCCTGTCACACTGGCCACAGGGACCTCCATCCCCAGGCTCGAGATGTGCGTGCTGGACACTTAAGTCCTGGTTTTGTCTGTCATAAGTTGTGTGTGTCTGTGTGCGTGTGTGTACATATTTGTGTGTGTGTCTGTGTGTGTGTGTGTGCGTGTGTGCCTGTGTGTGTGTGTGTGTGTGTGTGTGTGTGTGTGTGTGTGTGTGTGTGTGTGTGTGTGTGTGTGTGTGTGTGTGTGTGCCATAGGGCTGTAACTCACCATCAGCAGCTCATATCTCTCCGGACTTCCGGGAGTCAACCCTGACGTTCGCCCCATTTGGGGACACAGGCCATCCATCATCAGCTGGGTGTGTTGGAGTCAGGGAGAGGACTCTGAGTTATGGCATGAGGGGTGGTCAGGGTTAGGGGTGACCGGGACACTATGGGGTGGGTTGGAGGAGTATGGTTGGAGGGGAGTGGGGATGAGAGCATGTTCATCACTACAAGGACAGACACATGCGTGTGCACAGGCACATGCACTCACAGATACACGTATATACACATTACACACGCACATCTACACACATGTGCACGCTTTTATGGTACACACACACATACACACACACAGAGAAGTTGGTGTCGCATGGAATACACACACACACAACAAAATAGCCCTAGAGGTGAAAGCTCAAACTAAAATGAAAACTAAAGCCTCAGATGTTTCTTGTTTTTCATTATTGGACATTTGAAATGATTAAAAACACACTTCAAAGGTTTCTTTTTTTTGGCAAACCAAGTTAGCAAAAGACATGCCTCATGCCCCTTTCTTTTCAAACACAACCTCCCACCCCTAACAACCCCTCCAGACACCTCTCCTGTTGGACTTCCATCTCTGGGGCATTTTCCAATTTGCTGTTGGCAGCCCAGAGGTGAATGCTGCCCTCGGCCTGTGCCCCTCCCATGGGAGCCTCGGGGGGGCCTGTCGTCCCCTCCACGGTAACAGCCACTTGAGTGAGTGTGTTCGAGCGGCTGCTGTGATGAGCTGTAGACGAGTCAATAGTGCATTTGCTTCCTCCTCACACTCCACCGGGACACGGACACACTCACAGCCTCCATCATTGGCCTATTAGAGGCTGGTTTGTCCTGTATCGACCACCAGGGCCCGAAGCTCCACCACTGTGCTATTTCTACTTTCCTATGTCTTTACTGCTCTCTGTCTCTCTCTCTCTCTCTTCTCTTTCTCTCTCTTCTCTTTCTCTCTCTTCTTCACTCTTCCTCTCTTCTCTGTCTCTTTGCTCATTCTATTCTCTCACTCTCTTCATCTCTCCTCTTCATTTCCCCGCTCTTTCCCTCTTTTTACATCACTCTCACACTTTGTTTCTGGCCTGCTCTCTATATATTCTTTCATCCCTCCTCCGCAGCTCTCTCTCTCTCTCTCTCTCTCTCTCTCTCTCTGTCTCTCTCTGTGTGTGTGTGTGCTATCTCTGTCCCTCCCTTCCCCTTCTCTCCCCTGCCTGCCCACTCCAGCATACTTTAATAAAGATATGATAATGTCAGCGAGCAGCCGATGGATGAGGCAGGAAATTAGCAGCGGCCTGAAAGACTCCGAGTTGCCGCGAGGACTCTGAATATTTCAAAGCCTCACAGACACACCGGCCTCAAGCTTGTGAAATCAAACTAAAGTGTGCTCACATGCACGCAGCACACACACACTCACACAGCACACACACATGCACACACACACACACACACACCGACATACACACACACACACACAGACAGACACGCATAAAGTCTGCCATAAAATGCCATAATTGGTTTCTCTACCACCAAAGAGAAACTAAAACCACTTCTATAACCACTATGGTGTCATTAATTCTAAAACCACTTTGGGATCAAGATTTCAGAGTAGCGAAAGATCCACACTATCCTGAAATCCTTGACCTCCTACTGGTTTTAGCATTAAAGAAATCAGCATGGATTACATTTGGGATCTCTCCTGGAGTTACATCGCTTCTTATGGCTCGACAAAGTCCAGCCGGGAGCAGGTAAGGACTGGGAATAGTCTGAAAATTAGTAGTCTGAGCAAGCTTGCAGTTTGAGTTACGGAGAGTGACAGAGGGGGTCCTTTCAGCTGCCCTACAGGTGCCCACTCCACTGCCTGTCACAACAGCCCTGTCACTTTGTCAGACACTCGTCAACCTGTGACATGGCGGAGGATGACAGAGAGACCTGTCAGTGAGGCTCTGTCTTGTGCTCTCTTCATCTCTCTCTCTCTACACTCACTCTTTCCCTCTCTCTTCCTCCCTTTATCTCTCTCTCTGTCTCGCTCTTTCTCTTTGGCTCTTGTTCTCTCCATCCTCCTTGTCCCAGACTCAGACTGACAGGAAGTGACAGGCTCGCATTACCGTGGTGACCACACTGCAGCAGGGCTGTGAAAGAGCTTCCCTCTCTCAGGGGAGGGTGTGTATGGCTGCCATATTTGATTTCCAGAAAGTGCCCCCCCCCCCACACACACCAACTTTGCCATTGTTGTCCAAAGGCGGTTTTATCCGAAAAGACAAATTTAGGAGAGGACTGCCACTGCCAGACACCCGCAAATCCCTCATCATCAATGTCCTGGGGTACTGAGGCATTTACTTTTTATCTTTTACATTGTTGTAGGCGTCTGTCAAAGCCTCTATAGGCCCACCACTTGGTGGCCATCTTGGTAACGGCTTCGGGCAGTCATTTTGGGTAGCTATTTTCCTATTCAAATGAATGGGGAGGCATACGTGAAAGAAGTCATATTGACATAAAAAGTGCATCGGGAATCTGTGTTTAAATCTGAATTGAACAATATAAATATCTCCCCGCAAATCACTACAATAAGGCAAAAGTTTGAGTGCTCAGAGTGCTCTGCCTCTGTCCTGCCCTCCCCTCTCCCCCACCAGTTCTCCCTGAGGTCAGCCGCTCGATCTCATCGTAGCCTACGTCTCGGAGAGTGATCACGTGCTTGGGCCCTCTCCTTTGAAGATGAGGAACGACAGATGATCTGTCCTTTAAATACCCCTCATGCTGTGTCACGTGACTTCACTCTAATTGTCTTAAATGAAACCGTAATTTGTTTATTTTTTTATTTATTTATTTGTCCTTACATGTGATTGGACCATCATAACACTAACCCTCTTAATGATTACAATGTATGCTGTGCATGTTGCCATTAAATGCGTGTTATCTAAGTAAAAGTCCATACACTGTGAAATGAGCATACATGTATTTGGGTGTGCATGTTCCGGTGTGTGTGTGCATGTCTCGGTGTGTGTGTGTGTGTGCATGCATGTGTGTGTGTCTGTGTATTATCTGTGTGAGTATATTGTGCGTGTATATGTGTGTGTGTGTGTCTGTGTATCATCTGTGTGAGTGTATTGTGTATTGTGTGTCCTTGTGTGTGTGTGTGTGTGTGTGTGTGTGTGTGTGTGTGTGTGTGTATCTGTGTGTCCTTGTGTGTGTGTGTGTGTATCTGTGTGTCCTTGTATGCGTGTGTGTGTGTGTCTGTGTGTCCTTGTGTGTGCGTGTGTGCGCTTTGTTTATTCCTCAATCAGACGCGGGTTTAATGTAATTGCGAGGGACGGTTCCCTTCATTAGATCCCAGCACAGTGTTGCTCCGCCTGGATGGTCCCAGACATGCTGCTAATTACCTCTGATCTCGGCAAGGGGAGCGACACACACACACACACACACACATACTGACGAGCGTACGTGCACACAAACAAAGACTGGCGTGTCTAACAGGCAAGCTTACATTTTAGCACTAAAATCTCAGAGGAAAGAGCCTCTTCCGCCCACCTGCCTCCACCAAACCCAGCCCACTAGACCCACTTTGTGTGTGTGTGTGTGTGTGTGTGTGTGTGGGTCTGTATAACTGAGTGTGTGTGTATGTGTTTGTGTCTGTGTGTGTGCATGCGTGTGTTTGTATGTGTGTCTCTGTGTGTATGTGTGTGTGTATGTGTGTGTGTGCGTGTGTGTGTGTATGTGTGTGCGTGTGTGTGTGTGTGTGTATGTGTGTGTGTGTGTGTGTATGTGTGTGCGTTTGTGTGTGTGTGCATGTGTGTGTGTGTTTGTCAGCTTGAGATCAGAATTTCCGATCAGTCTGTGGCCCTCTGGTTGGCAGTTATGTTGTCTTATCTCAGAAATGAGATTGGCCCCGGAGCCTGTGTTTGCCGCTTTGCTGTTTTCACAACTCCGACTTTGATTTTGTGATAAAAACGGAAAGGTCCTGATGGCATGTTTATCCTGTTGCATTCATCCTGAGGACAGTAACTGAGCAATCTCTTGCTCTATGGAGAGATACTCAGGAAGACAGAGAGAGATACAATCCCTGTTTCTTTCACTGGTCATACATGCTTCTGAGAGACAAAACTCTTCAAATAATTTTCTCCTCAGTTTTCTCTTCTCGTCTTCCTCTTCTGCTTCGTCTTCATCTTCCTCTTTCTGTTTGTCTTCTTCTTTTCCTAATATCTCTCTCTCTGAACATTTCAACATTGTCCTCTCCCCAATATCTGTCTCTCCAGTGCTGTGGCACTGTGTTTTGTGTAAACTGAGAAAATGGCTGCTTTCTCACCACAGCTTGATGGGACTCTTTCTCACATTGTCACGTTGGCTGCCATCCCATGTTTGCAGCGCACCAAAGCAAGTGGACGGCCTGTAATTTTAATCGCGGTTCTGCCTTTGTGCCGCTAATGAACATTGGCTGAGAGAGTGGCGCTGATTGTTGGCTGGCTGTTGTCCCCCTCTCGCGACAGAAAATGCAGCCGACTGGAATAACCGTAGTGCAGCTGTTTTTTTGGTTGCTGATTTGTGACCTGCAGCACTGCCGAGCAGCTTTGTGTCAACCCCCAAAAAATGTTAATCCCACGACTTGGGGGGTAACTCCAATGTTTCAGCATCGGCCCTTAGAATCTCTTTATGAACAGAGGCCTGTTGACCATGTGCCTTTGTATCAATCTCACACAAGGTAAAATACCAGTTTTCTAATTTTCTAATTATTTTCTTGTTACCAGCAGTTTTAGAGAGGCCCTTAATAGATGAGACGCTTTGAGTGTGTTTAATGAATTTGGACTTGTCTGAGCTCTGCCTGGAGCGGACTCAAAGCCTCCTTTGATCTGGCAGCCAATGCCTTGTTTTGGAATCGTTCTTTTTTGAGAAGGTATTGATTTATCAGTCTGCATTAGAAAGTGCCCAGCACTGCCAGCTGAAAAGTACGGTAAGTGTAGTGGTGAGCTTCCCTTTTGGCTTAAGGTGTATGTCAGTGAGTACTGCCCTCTAGCCACTACTCTTTCCACTCCACACACACACACACACACACACACACACACACACACACACACACATACACACACACACACACACACACACATACTGTCTTGGATTGAGTCTTCACCAGGCTTAGATCATAGCAAGTCTAGACAGGAAAAGTGCAGCGTCGCCTTCTTTAGACCTGACGGGCAGTCCATCTTCAGATATGACCTCAACAACACATGCACACACACACGCACACACACACACACACACCTCCCATTGAGCCCATTTTCTTGAGGGGCATGCCTGTGCTCGTTGCATGCAGCAGAGAGAGACTTGTCGTTGACTCTCTGGAAGAACAATAGTTCCATTTCAGACTAACTCCTACTCCTCCAGTTGCTATGACTATGGAGTGGTTGTAAACACAGGGACTTTAAGCCTTCACCCGAAACCCAAAGTCGTAGTTGGAAGTAGATGAAGCACTTGCTTGGCCTAATTTCCTTGATACAGTATAGAACTGTACATGTAACAGGAGATTAGTAGTTTATTTTGAGCAGGGTTCTGTGTTCATGCATGAATCTCTCTGTGTCTGTCTGTGTGTGTATGTGTGTGTGTGTGTGAATTAGAAATGGGGATTGGAGTGTTATATTATGTTTGGAGTATTTACATCTATGGCAGCAGGGAGATTCATGTTTTCAAGGATTCATTTCCATGACATACACACACACACACACACACACACAGTGATAAATATTTGCATTGTAGAAATATGTGTCATATCAGTCCTAGCGATCTGTCATTATTAGACAGATCATTTGCATTAAAGATCCACAACCTTGTTACTATTTCAGACTCAACAATCCTTTCATCCTTTCATTGGTGCATAAAATATATTCCCATCATTCATGATAAAGAGTAAAGAGGTAGTAAAGAGTCTTGGAGGTCTGGATAGTCTTGGAAAATGTCCATAAAGTGTCCATGTTTTTGTAGCAGCCCACCTTCGGACCTTGGAGCCATGGCCGGCCGTACCGCTGACAGATGAACACACTCTCCTGACATAAAACACACTCCAGTCCCCAGTCATGCGGAAACTACCGGCGGGAGAGGCGTCCCCGTTTCCTTCTGCTGCTGTGAAATTTCCCCTGAATATGCAAGGTCCTCTGCATATGGGGATGAGATGGAAATATGGAGATTTATGATCTTTTCCGTCTTTTTCTCCGGATGAAGGAGGACAGTATTCGCCTCGTCTGCACCAAATAATAGGATCTTTGTGGGTTTGTCACTGACAGTGCTGGAATTTATTAGTATTGAGATCATTGCAACAGTGAAAGAAATGAGTTTTGTGGTCTGTCTCTCAATGTCTGTCTCTCCGCGTGTCCCCTGTGACTTCTTAGGCGGGGATCACATTAGCCAGCGGCAAGCGGCAGGTTTCCTATTGTTCTCTATGGTTCGGCAGCGGAATGGTGGCAACGCTGGCGTAATGCTAGCGTTAAACAAGCAGAGTTGGTTCAACTTTCAAAGTGCAACGCGAGCATATTCAATTGACAAACTGTTTGAGTTGCTTAGGAACGAGATAAAACTTATTATGGTCTGAGCGTTGCGTTACGTTTGCCGCTGCCGCTTGCCGCTAGCTAATGTGATCCCCGCCTTACTCTGGTGGAGAGGAAGCCAGGCTCTGAGGTCTGGAGTGACCACTGGATTGGGATTTGCATTTCCCACAGATTAAATATGCTGTGGAAATTATGTATTTATCCCAACAACACATGGCTCATCTGTGAGGAGTAGCACTTTCCTGTGTCCACAGACGTGTGTGTGTGTGTGTGTGTGTGTGTGTTTGTGACTGCTCTTAGGGCTTTATCCCTGATTAGGGAGCTGTGTTTAGAGAGGAACATCTGTTGGAGGTCAGCAGCATCAGCTGAGGGGTCGTCGCCGTGGTGAGGCACTCATCCTCCTGATGTAGGGATGCTCTGAGGGGTCATCACCGTGTGCAAAGTGACCCTCACCTTTCAGATGAAGCCATGGAACTGATAACACACAGGCACTGACACACACACACACACACACACACACACACACACACGCACACACACACCCCACACACTCATACTTACATACACTCAGGCTAATGGAGAGACAGAGTTCTAAGCCATGTGGTCCACTAACAGAAGGCATAAATTGCACTCTTAAACGCTGCATTAAGTATTAATCATTTTCAAGCCTGTCACTGTCGCGAGCGCTTTCGCAAAGCTCTGGACATGCTAAGCATGATTAATGGATTCACAGATTTCACAGTCCAGACGGAAAATGCCGTGAACACACACACACACACACACACACTCTCACCATTTGTGCCCTGCCACCTTGCTCCACTATATCAGGTGCTCACCCCTGACATCTGACCAAATGGTTCCTTTACTCTCTCTCTCTCTCTCTCTCTTTCTTTCTCTCTCTCTTTCTCTCTCTCTCTCTCTCTTCCCCCACCCTCTCTTTCCATCATGGGTGTTCTTGAATGTACTTGCAGTCACATGACCCGGCGCTGGCATAAATCAAAGCCTTGTTAGTGCTCGGTTTTTAGTGAGATCTCCATTTGTTTATATCAGTTGCCATACAGTGAGCCTCTGCGCTGCGCTGGCTGCTGTTGTTGAGACGAGGAGACGTGTGAAGAAAATGCGTTATGGTGCTCGAAGTGTGCAAAGAAGCCTCTCTCAGTCTCTCATCTGGGTGTTAACTTTAATCGGTCCCGACTAAAGCACTGCTGTCTACTTCCACACTCACACACATACTTTTATTTTATTTTTTTGCTTTTTAATCTCAGTTTTAATGATTCTGAAGAGTTTTGTAATTCGTCTAGACATCTGCGAACCCCGGAATCCCACTGTCGCCCACTTCCCCACTCACACCCACCCCCCCCCCCCCTCCAACCCTCCACCATCCACCTCCTCCTGCAGCTCCTCCAGTCACCAGTTAATTTACATAATCAGCCTTAGTCGTGTTTGCTTTACGTAAGAGTGGCATCTTTTGCCTCAGAGCCACAAGACACAAGCCTTGTACCCTAATGAACTCCACTCCTGCACCCACCCAAGTCCCTGTTTATCTCTCGCTACGACACCAGCCTGAGCCAATCTTCCAGCATACAATCATACAGAGGAGAATGTATTTACATTTACATTTAGTCATTTAGTTGACACCTTTATCCACATTGACTTACAAAAAAAAAATGAAACAATCAAGGTACAGTGCGACTAGGACATAATATGGGCACCAATATTATTGGTGCAGCAATAAGTACTACTAGCATAGAATGAAGTGACAGTTCAAGAAGAGGGATAGTCTAGTAGCCTACAGTGATTCTCACTGTTTTTTTCACAAGAGCCACATTGGCAGTGCAAAATCAAAAGGAGAGCCACTTTTACGACAACATACTAACTCACCTTTGCAAATGTGCATTTCTACATATAAATTGGACATCCCACAAAAAAATAAATAACACAGTAATAACACTTAGTACTGTAAGTTCTAGAATTAGCATGTCTAATAGAATTAGCATGTCTAGTAGAATTAGCATGTCTAGTTGTTAGTAGATTCATGATGCATCGTTACATCTAGGTTACGGGGACGCTGGCGAGACACGCAGCTCCGTCTGGCATCATGTTTTTGTTTGTTTTTATGTAATGTTCGTAATTTTATGTAATGTCATGTTTATTTTTTGTATTGGTTTGTCTAGTTAAATGTTTTCCCTATTTATTTACGCTATTTTTGATAGTTTTCGTGTTATTCTTAGTCCTTTTTACTCCTAAGTCAGCTGATGTCGTTGACATTTGTCCATTGGGAGCTTGCTATGGCTAGCTTTTGCCCTAGCTGGGCATCGGACATCCTTCCATCTATCCGTGAGCGGTGCAGCACTTCACTTGTCTGGTCGAGGGGATCTCTCGGGACAGCTGGACCTAGGCTACTCTGCGAAAGATCTGCCGTGGCCGCCGAGCTGTTGCTGACCTGCGAGCTGCCATGCCAACTGCAGACTGACTGGGCCTCTGACATCCTTCCATCCATCCGTGAACAGTGCACTTCACTGTCTGGTCGAGTGGATCTCTCGGGACAGCCGGACCTATAGCTCTACTCTGCGAAAGATCTACCGTGCCCGCCGAGCTGTTGCTGACCTGCGAGCTGCCTTCCCAACTGCAAACTAACGTTAAAGGAGAATTCCGGTGTGATTTTGACCTAAAGTGTTTTGAAACATGATACCGAGTGTGAACGTATGTCTCATAGCCCATCTCGGCTTGTCCCCTGCACTCCAAAATCTGGTGCTAGTTAGCCGATGCTACCCACAAGGCGGTCAATGGTGGTGCCTCGGCATCGGCATAGCCATGCAAATAAATCACTGCAATGCAATTACAATCAGATTCCAAAAATAATTCCGTGGAAATGCATGGATTCCAGTTGCTGCTACTGGAAGAAACTGTAATCCATGCATTTCCACAGAATTATTTTTGGAATCTGATCCCTTATCATACCTGTTCATTCTTACTCATCGCTCGACTTATCGTGACTAAATTCAAGATGGCTGCAAACGCTAAACTTCGTGAAGGTACTGTCTGTATAAATCGTCTTGTAAGTAAACTACCAGTGCTTTTTCAAAGTTCTCAATGTCTCGTTTTAAATGTCAGGGCCCTCGTAAGTCTACCAATGAAGTGTGGAGATACATTGAGCCTCGTAAATGGTGTAAAACAGTGATTTATTTGCATGGCTATGCCGATGCCGAGGCACCACCATTGACCGCCTTGTTGGTAGCATCGGCTAACTAGTGCCAGATTTCGGAGTGCAGGGGACAAGCCGAGATGGGCTATGAGACATACGTTCACACTCGGTATCATGTTTCAAAACACTTTAGGTCAAAATCACACCGGAATTCTCCTTTAACGGTGAAGAGCTGCATTCTCACGGAGCGACAGGGTCGCTGTTGGGTCCACCGAGTTGCGGATCTACACTATCGCTCAGTGCTTTGGACTGTGCTTCCATCGTCTCCGGGCTGAAGTCTAGTGGGCCTGGCTTCTGGCTTTAACGTTGTCTCCAGACTGCCAGTGAATTCACCGGGTTGGTCAGTTGCTAAAGAACTTTGTTGGCATTGCATCGGTTGTAAAGACACAGTTCTGTTTTCACGGATCATCATTGCCCTTGGACATTTTCAGCTGGTTTGGAAATTGGACTAATTTTAACATCACTTTTTCCTCTTTTAAAATATTGTAGCGCCGAGGCTATTTGCCCCGTGTTGGACTTTCCCCTGTGTTCCCCTGTGTCTTCTGTTTTCCCGGCGTGTGCGCGTGTGTGTGTGTGTGCGTGCGAGAGTGTCTGTGTCTCCCTCTCCATTCTGTGTCATAGAATGTGTCAATAAGTTCTGATGTGTTTTGATTGGGGGGAGGTGTCCGGGAGGGAATATTTAGGGGTTCGGATAGGTTAGCGATTGATAAGGGGAGGGAATAGAATAGGGGGTTCTAAGACGTCTAGTAAGTTTAGTCAGAGTAGAAGTGAATTACGAGCGAGTGAGTTGTGTTGCGTTGTGTTGTCTGCCGATGAGAGTGAATGACAAGAGATTGAGACCTAATTTATCAATATCAGTTTGTTATTTTGTAGTGGACACCTCCTGCTACCCGTACCTTAGCCTGTACATCCTTTTGAGAAATAAATAACCGGAGTTTGGAACGATATCCCAGCCTCCCCGTCTCCTAACTACTCGTCGGCATTACAATATATTTTCTTTTTTTTTATTTGTTTATTTGTTTTGTTGTCTGTCTTGTATGTCTTGGTGTCACGGGTACACTGGCGACTACGCCGCTCCGTCCAGCATTTTTTGTATTTGTTATTTTTTTAAATGTATTTGTCTTGTCTTGATGTCATGGGTACGCTGGCGACTACGCCGCTCCATCCGGCATCTTTTGTCTTGTTGTTATGTGTCTTGTTTGTGCAGCGCTTTGGATTGCACTATGTGCATGTTAAATGCGCTTTATAAATAAATCTGACTTGACTTGACTTGACTTGACATCGCTAGTGGTAAGTGTTAGATTAAGCATGTCCAGTTGTTAGTAGTGCTAGGAGAGGTACTCTCTGAAGAGCTGGGTCTTCAGGAGTTTTTTTTGTAGATAGAGAGGATGGGGACGGAAGTGACGTTTCTAGATGTTCATAATAAGTTCCTCCTTCACTGGAGAACTTAATGATGGATACAACTACAGTGTTTCCCACAGAATTGAATTCTATTTGTGGTGGTAGGTTTGCAGAATTAACTTGAATGCAAGAGTTTTTAACAAATTAGCGCAGCGTGGTTATGATGCTAACCAGATTTAAGCACAATTTAGCACAACCTGGAAAATCATTGTGTGGTGGTCAATGTTGATATTTTGGTGGGCCGCCACAAATAAGTCAATGTATGGGAAACACTGAACTATACTAATAAAACTTGCACACTTGCTCTTGCACATCACATTCCTGAAATTTATTTCAAAGTTTGGAATTGTGTGTGTCAAACTTCATTCACATCAGTCAATTGACTTCCTATTGGAACGTAGCATCATTACAGGGATGTCTCCTCTACTGTTTGTAATCGTGTGGCCTCTAGCTGTCCTGCGTTGTGCCACCAGTGTCTTTGTATTCAAGGCTGCTGCTGCTCTCTGTCTCTTTTATAGAGTTAATTAGCCTGTTCCTTAACCTCTCAGTCCTCACAGCTTAATTACAGTGTGTTCCTCACCCAATGTTTTGTGAGGGTGTGTCTCTGCGTGGGAGGGTGTGTGTGTGTATGTGTGTGTGTGTGTGTGTGACTGCGTGTTGTCATGTCAACTGATGTCTATAAAGAAGTCATGGGGATGGATGGTGTGGGGTCTTTAATGGGATCTTTAATGGGATATTTTATGGGATGGGATCAAAAATCCCTCTCTCCTTTTGCACACACACACACACACACACACACACACACACACACACACACATCCTAACCTCTGCCCCCTCACCCCCACACTCGCATCCTCATACAGCCTCCATAATATCTTAAAGCAGTACCCAGCCGGCGGGCAGAGCTCCCGCAGTGACATTAATCTGAGTTGAAGGGCAGTAGGCGCTGGATGCTCCATAGGGCTTGCTCTCTCCACGCTACCCACCCGAGCCACCCTGCCATCCTCCCTCCCTCCCCTCCCGCCTGCCCGCCCGCCCGCCCGTGGCACCATGGATTGCCCGTCACTGCCACAGCGCCGCACCAGGCCACAGCGCCAGGCTGAGAAATACACAGCATAATTATGTTGTCTGGGCGAATCAGCATACAGGCAGCGCACCCCCCCCCCCCCCCCCCATTCCCCACTGACATGTTGTCGTGATGCTGCCAGCGGGCTGCTTTCCGTAGGTGCCCTGTTAGGGGAATCAAGCCATGCCTTGTCAGATTAATGTGTCAACTACCGCTATGGCTAAATTATTTGGAGAAAGTTTGCAACTTTTTTTTTTTTTCAACACGCTTTCTCACTCAAAGCAAGTTCGGTTGGGAAAATGAGCTTGTGGTGCCATGTTGTTTTCACAACAGCCCATCTGGACTTGGTAATTGCTTAGAAACAGATTGTCTCACAGCCATTACCCATATCTTGTAAGAAACTGAAATTACTTAATTAGTTTGGCGGTTAAATTCACTTTTCTCTATTCCTATTCAATTCAGTAGTTTGTTGATGTATCAAGGCTGTAGTCATGAGGCTGTGACCTTCATGTCCCTGTGATGGTGTGCTGAATGACAAAAGATGAGCACAAGGACAAAGATTTGGCCTCAGTTCACAAGGAATGAAACAAAATAACTGTATTCTAAGTTGAAAGTGAATTTCAATAAGAATGATATCAAGAGAGGTATAAGGGGGAATTAGTTGGAGACTATCTTTGAGGAGAGTAACCTTGGGACAGCCTAATTTAAAAGAGCTTCTTTCTGGAATCTTGAATGGATGTTAACAAATTATCTTTTAAATCTTCAGTCATTCCAGTGAACCCTGTCCTCATTACAGTCTGTGCTTCACTAACTCTTGTGTGCCATTACTGTCAATGTTACTACCTTTCCTGGAACTAGATTCAAAATGAAAACAGGGCAGGACCTGTCACCATTGCAACAACCAAAATAAAAGCTCTCTCTCTCTGTGTGTGTGTGTGTGAGAGGTGTTTCTTTTAAAATTGCTGAATCGTGAGGAAAAAACTCTGTTCAGCCTCTCTCTTGAACATTCACAAGATTCACACGTGGTGCCCCACCATTCCCAGGGTGTGTTTGAGGATGCAGTAGGAGGATTTTCTTTGAGCATGGATTCTACTTGAGTAAGAGGAATAACAGTCATGTCGAGTCATGATGTATTTTTATTCCCAAGTTTCTTCCTACTTTTTCCTGACATTACTATTAATACCCCCTACTTGTCCTCACAACAGAAGAAGGTTTTGTATGGTGTATTTGTGTGTGTCTGTCTGTGTGTGTGTGTGTGTGTGTGTGTGTGTGTGTGTGTGTGTATAGGTGTGACTTCAGACATGCTTTCTAGTTTTCCGACTGATGTAAGGGTTACCCCCCCACACACTCACACACACACACACATCGCACACACACCGCACCATCACTCTCCTGGTATTGTTGCTAGTAGTCGTGGGCCAGGGAGTGTGTGTCGGAGCTGCCACTGCTGCTGCAAGAGCTGCTGCCTGCGTTCTAGGCCATTTCCCCTAATGACGCCATTACAGCTGCACATTCAAACAAAAAAGTCGCTTTTGTGGCTCGCACTTTCTGCTGTTTTATTGCTCCTCACTTTGAGGTTGGCTGCTTAGTCGTAAACTGCTGTTGTAGTGGGCAAAGTGCAGATATTGTAACAAAAGCGATACTTCACAAGAAGTGTGTGTGTGTGTCTGTGTGTGTGTGTGTGTGTGTGTGTGTGCGTGTGTGTGCGTGTGTGTGTGTGTGTGTGTGTGTGTGTGTGTGTGTGTGTGTGTGTGTGTGTGTTTCTGTGCTTAGGGGGAGGGGAGTTTCCCCTGGTAGATAATGGTGATAACTAGAGGCAGGTGGTTTAGGAAATGTTGCATTCCTCCAGTTGAAATGTTCCCATGTCCTGCATGGATGGCTCTGCTGGGCTGTGCTGGGCTGGGCTCTGATGTTCTCGTGGAGCAGGCATAGCCACAGGCATGCGTGCTATGCAGTTGTAATAAGAAAAACACCTCCTCTTATTATGCGGAGCTGTGGTCCTTTGTTTGTTGTTTCTGTGCCCAATTGTCCCAACTCTGCTAGTATCTTCTGGTCTGTCCTAATGTGATGCCTCAAAATGAGAAGACATATTGTGTGTGTGTGTGTGTGTGTGTGTGTGTGTGTGTGTGTTTTACGTGTCTGGCCTTCAGCTGAGTGTTCATTTTCTCAGCCCACTGAGGATGGGGGCTTAAACAGTTTAGGGTGAGGTGACCTGACAGTGAAAAGGCATTATTTAAATAATTGTGGCTAAACAGTGTTAAACAGTGCTTTCCATTTTTCTCACTTTCAGCTCCCCCACACACACTCTCCCCCCTCAATAACAGCCCCATGAAACCCGTATTTGATTTAGCAAGAGCATGTAAGGTCAAAATGAATCCACTGAAGACAGAAAGTGAGACCCAGTTAAAAAAAACCTAGTGGCTGCTGTCACTTTTCCCCTCCTACTCCATCTCCTCTCCTCTCTCTCTCTCTCTCTCTCCCCACACTCCCTTTCTCCCTCAAATCGTCCCTCTTTTTTCAAGTGAAATAGCTTCTGCATGACTTGCATTAATTCAGACTGAGAGTGAGAGAGAGAGAGAGAGAGAGAGAGAGAGAGCCTTTGGGGTGGCATTTCAGGTAATGCATGGTGGCAGCTACTGAGAGGGCCTCGTGTATTAGTTAAAGCGATGGATAAGGCAAGCGAGTGGACGCTCTCATTTAAATTCCAGGTGGGTTTTTTTTAGACCAAAAAGCAGTTGGAAAAAAAAGGCTGCACTTTTTAATTGGATGAAATGTATTACTGAAGCACCACCGTCAGTTAGCCTCCGATAAGAGGGTCCGACTCAAGCTGAAATAATGTTGCAGGTGACTTTTCACAGTATTGGAGAGAGAGAGAGAGAGAGAGAGAGAGAGAGAGAGAGAGAGAGAGAGAGAGAGAGAGAGAGAGAGAGAGAGGGTGATAGACTTGAAAGAGTGGAGTGCAGACCCCTTCTTCACCAGATGGGTGACCTGGTCAGGTCATTCCCCTCAACGTCCTCCTTCCGTCACAGGCCCAAACTAATGGCCCAAAATAATAATGATGAACCCAGAAGTGTTTGGGCCCAATGGGATGCAGGGATGGAGGGACTTAGGAGAGGAGGAGAGGAGAAAAAAAGGAGACGAGAGGAGATGAGAGGAAAGGGGAAGAAAGGGGAGGAGAGAAGAGGAAAGGAGATGAGAGGAGAAGAAAGGGGAGGAGAGGAAAGGAGATGAGAGGAGAAGAAAGGGGAGGAGAAGAGAGGAAAGGAGATGAGAGGAGATGGGAGTGGAGGAGAGGAGATGAGAAGTAATAGGAAGCACAGTTAAGGCACTGCAACAAGCAGACGAGCCATTGAAGGAGGGAATTAACTTGCCTCCCAGGGTGCTCCTACACCTAAGAGCTACTGACACCGAACCATCCAGTTCAATAGAAAAGAACACAAATACACACACACACACACACACACACATACACA
>NW_027468587.1:23234283-23236783 GCF_046254945.1 Alosa pseudoharengus
GAATTCCACTAAGAGTCTGCGATTGCAATTAAGCCCCCTATTGTGAGCTCTTTCTTTTCTTCTTCTGAAGACGAGATAAGAGAGCCTTGGCCTCCCTCTCTCCCCAAAAATACCAGCGCGGGCGAGGACAGGACTCAGGTATTACAATGCCCACACAGTTGGAAATAGCGACTCTGTAATGGACTGATTCCCCACTCAGACAAAGGCCAGTCTTTGAAGTGAGCTGGCCTTATCTCCGCGGCAATTGTGCGGCCTCCCAGCAGCACAATGGCAAGGAGCCCATTACGCCCGGCTCACGCGCTGCCTTTTCAATAAGAGCAGCTCAGCCGTCTGTGCCTCTCAGACCTGTCTCTTTTGTCCTGGCCAGGTAGCCGTCAGACCAGCTGGCAGGCAGTGGCTCCGCATTTTTCACTCCCCTCTTCCCTGAAGCTGTGTCGTTCTGGCACGGCGCCCCCTCTTGGCAAGCAAGCTTCGCTGCAGCTCCTTCTTTTCTTGGGCCCCAGGTGCACCGTTTGCCTCGATCCGTGATTAACGACGGGCTAGCTGACCCCGGGTCTGTTTAACGGCCGCGGATGAGTGCGCGTTGCCTCCCAGGCGTGGAAGCCAAGCTGGTTTGGGACCTGCTGCTGCTGCTGCTTCTGCTGGTGGTGCTGTTTGGGAGGGATGGATTTACTGGAGGAAGGGGAAGGGAAAAGGAAGGGGGTGCTGTGTTGCCACCTGGCTGGAATGCAGGTGCGCGCTTCACGACTCATTAGCTAAATGAGTGCGCCAACTGCAGCTTCCACGCCACGGGGTTAAGCCGGGGGATTGAAGTTCAGTTCAGTGCTTCTCACTGAAACACACAGGAGCGCCCCACACACCCTGCGTCTCCCCCCACCTACATCTTTAATTGGGTTCATTTGTTGGCGAGCGAGTGGAGGGCATCCCCGGCCGACACACACGGAATGACTTCTACAGTCCACCGCTGCATAGCATAGCATTGGACAGGATTATTGTAGCATAGCATAGGACAGGATTATTGTAGCATAGCATAGGACAGGATTATTGCAGCATAGCATAGCACAGGATTATTGTAGCATAGCATAGGACAGGATTATTGCAGCATAGCATAGCACAGGATTATTGTAGCATAGCATAGCATAGCATAGGACAGGATTATTGCAGCATAGCATAGGACAGGATTATTGCAGCATAGCATAGAACAGGATTATTGTAGCATAGCAGAGGACAGGATTATTGTAGCATAGCATAGGACAGGATTATTGCAGCATAGCATTGGACAGGATTATTGCAGCATAGCATAGGACAGGATTATTGCAGCATAGCATAGGACAGGATTATTGCAGCATAGCATAGGACAGGATTATTGTAGCATAGCATAGCACAGGATTATTGCAGCATAGCATAGCATAGCACAGGATTATTGCAGCATAGCATAGCACACCAGAGCATAGAGTGATGTTCTGTATTGTTCTCGATGTTCCTAGCATGTTATTGAACTCATGGTCTGGAGCAACTTTTCTGTCACCAGACTTAATGGTCAGAGCTTATGTGGGGTGATCAATGGATCAGATTTTGTTTGAATGGTACGGCCTTTGAGCCCTCTGTCCAGACTTAGATTAAGTGTGTCCTCATTTGACACAAAAGTGTGCAGATACAATGGCAGGTAGTAATTATGTATATATAATACATTCTCCATATGTAATACATTCTGCAAGCTTATCTACACTCCCTTGGCAGCTTTATTATGGGGTGTCACCTCACTTTTGTCTCTTTGTCCTCCTTTGGTGACTTTGGTGAGCTCTCAAGTTTTGACCTTAACTTGGAGTGAAGTTTTATGTATGTGTGTGTGTGTGTGTGTGTGTGTGTGTGTGTGTGTGTGTGTGTGAGACTGAGAGATTTTAAGACATTTAGACTAACAAAGAACAATATACAGTAACATCACAGATATAGCCTATGGATAAAATGATCAATACATTTGCATGGTCACTTGGAGAGCATTTATCGGGACCATTTCACACTGGGCAAAGCCCCACATTCTCAGTGTTGATTGCATGTATCTCACGGTCAGTACGTAATCTTACGTTATCCACTAGTCTATGCTTAGCATAGCATATTGTACCAGTGTGGCATGTTGCATCATGGCGTGGTGGGCTAGAGTCCCTTGGTACTTGCGGTGGTGGACTGTCTGCAGAACGTAGGCCTGTGTTTATGCTACCACGGTTAGTGGTGAGATGATTGCAGACTATGGGCTGTTGACGTCTGGTAATGAGCTTACTGTAGTGTGCTGTATGTGTGGTCAGCAACTCTCTCCCTCTTTCTTTTTCTTCCTGTCTCTTTCTCTTAATCTCTGTTTTTCTTTCCCCCACCTCTCTCTTTCTCTTTACTTATATTGTCTCTCCCACACTTTCTGCCCTCCTTCATATTCAAATTTGTAATTCAAAGTTGTTTAATAGCAGGACTATTCAGATGCATTGTTGTCACTGCACAAAAACAATAA